>NC_029790.2:104692309-104706507 GCF_000816755.2 Arachis ipaensis | reverse complement strand
AAGAACTCTACAAGGTGGCTGACAAGTCCTCCAATATGGCGAGGTTAGCCTTTCCTCACCTCATTTGCCACCTATGCAATTCAGCTGGGATTGACATAGAGGGAGATATCCTCATTAAAGAGGACAAGCCCATCACCAAGAAGAAGATGGAGCAAGCAAGAGAGCCTATTCATGGAGCTCAAGAGGCGTATGAAGCTCATCACCATGAGATCCCGGAAATGCCTCAAATGCACTTTCCTCCACAAAACTATTGGGAGCAAATCAACACCTCCCTAGGAGAATTGAGTTCCAATATGGGACAACTAAGGGTGGAACATCAAGAGCACTCCATCATGCTCCATGAAATAAGAGAAGATCAAAAAGCAATGAGGGAGGAGCAACAAAGACAAGGAAGAGACATAGAAGAACTCAAGGACATCATTGGTTCCTCAAGAAGGAAACGCCACCATCACTAAGGTGGATTCATTCCTTGTTCTTACTTTCTCTGTTTTTCGTTTTCTATGTTATGTGTTTATCTATGTTTGTGTCTTCATTACATGATCATTAGTAGTTAGTAACTTTGTCTTAAAGTTATAAATGTCCTATGAATCCATCACCTCTCTTAAATGAAAAAATGTTTTAATTCAAAAGAACAAGAAGTACATGACTTTCGAATTTATCCTTGAACTTAGTTTAATTATATTGATGTGGTGACAATGCTTCTTGTTTTCTGAATGAATGCTTGAACAGTGCATATGTCTTTTGAAGTTGTTGTTTAAGAATGTTAAATATGTTGGCTCTTGAAAGGATGATGACTAGGAGACATGTTATTTGATAATCTGAAAAATCATAAAAATGATTCTTGAAGCAAGAAAAAGCAACAAAGAACAAAGCTTGCAGAAAAAAAATAATAGAAAGAAAAGCAAGCAGAAAAAGCCAAAAGCTCTTAAAACCAAGAGGCAAGAGCAAAAAGCCAATAACCCTTAAAACCAAAAGGAAAGGGCAATAAAAAGGATCCCAAGGCTTTGAGCATCAGTGGATAGGAGGGCCTAAAAGGAATAAAATCCTGGTCTAAGCGGCTAAACCAAGCTGTCCCTAACCATGTGCTTGTGGCGTGTAAGTGTCAAGTGAAAACTTGAGACTGAGCGGTTAAAGTCAAGGTCCAAAGCAAAAAAAAGAGTGTGCTTAAGAACCATGGACACCTCTAATTGGGGACTTTAGCAAAGATGAGTCACAATCTGAAAAGGTTCACCCAATTATGTGTCTGTGGCATTTATTAAATTTTACATAATTAAAGTGTAATCACGATTCTGCGTACCAGAAATGCAAAAGATAAGAAATTAAATGACAAGAAAATAGAGAGCAAACAAAGAAATTCAAGTGCTAAAAGACATCTTGGCAAGGATTGAGAGTTAAAATTTTCTATCCAAGTCATTGACCACAAACATAGTAATTAATAAGAGTTAATCCCACTTCGTCATCCCTAAACATCGGAAGAAAGTCAAATAGGCATAATTGATCTTAATCCACAAGTCCTAGCCAACTTACTAATTAGACTTACTAAAAGATTAGCGTCAGTGGAAATAAAACCAACTAACAACCCTAACTTACCAATCAATATTGAACATCAATGACTCAAGGTCACCTAAGTCCTCAATTCCAAGCCAAGAATACAAAATTCTACTCTAAAAGTAAAGAAGGAATTTGAACAAACACTTAGAATACATAAGGAAAACATGATAAATTGCAAGAATTATAAAATATATAACTACCAAAAAAAGAAAGCAATAACCACAATCTAAATAAGCAACAATAAACATGAAAACATAGAATCGTATTAAAGGAAAATGAAATTCAAACAAGTGTTCATAAACTAAAATTGACAAAATAAAAGAACTAACAAGTAAAACTAAACAAACTAAGATGCTAGAACAATAAAAATTAAAGAAAACTAATTTGAAACAAGATTAAATTCTAGAACTAAAAAGAAACTAAACTAAAAACCATAAAATCCAAATTAGCCTAAAACATGGTTCTACACTACTTGCTACACTACCTTTTACTCTACTTGATACACTACTTCCTACACTCTTCTTACTCTACTTGGTTGATCTCCCTTGAGTCGTACCTTTAAATGCTTCAGAAATGAGTTGTATTGAGCCAAAATTGGGCCAGAAATTGCGAGTCACGTACCATTTTAAGTGAGACACGAGATTGGGGTCATACGTCACATCTACCATGCGTAACCGCGAATTGTGAATGATGCGTACGCATGACCCATGCGTATGCACAACTATGAAAATCTCCAATCTTTATTTCTTCATGAATTCTCCACTTTTGCATACTTTTTCTCCATTTTTTCAAGCCATTTTTTCCTTGTAAACCTTCAATCACTCAAACCAACACATCAAGACATCGAATGGGATAACAATGAATTAAATTTAGCAATTTTCAAGCATAAAAAGCATGTTTTTTACCATTAAGCACAATTAGGAGAAATTCACAAAACTAGGTATTTTCAATGAATAAGTGCAATATAAGTTGATAATACACTCATTTCAACCCAAAATTCATTGATAAACTCTAATTTTAGGGTTTATTTTGTGTAGAATTTGGGGAGTTTTATCAATATTCTATCACACTTATCCATATAAAATGTGTAGTTTTGTGTCTCTTTCCTAGTTTTGCTTGATGATTGAAAACATGCTTTTTAGGCCTTGAATATTCTATATTTTATCTCCCTCTATTACCATTCGATGTCGTGATTTGTTTGTTAAGTGATTTCAAAGTTTATAGGGGCAAGAATGGTCTAGAAGAGAGGAAGGAAGCATGCATAAGTGGAAGGAGCATGAAAAATGGAGCTTTGGAGCATTGGCATCGACGCGCATGCGTGGCCGGCGCGCACGTGTGGGAGCTTGGATTTGGGATTGGCGCACAAAGTTGACGCATCCGCGTGGATGGGCAAAAATCTCATCGACGTGTACGCGCACTTGACGTGTACGCGTGGCTCGCAAAAACCCAGACGACGCATACGCGTGTACCACGCGCACACGTGACGCTCGGCACGTGACTTCATTAGTGAAATCGTGACTGGCGATTTCTGAAGAGCTCCAGGCCCAATTTGAGCAGAATTCTGGAGGGAAAAGACCCAAGGGACCAAGGAAGAAAGGGGCATTCACACATTAGGCAATTTTCTAGCTAGTTTTTGGGAGTTGATGGTTCTAGGGAGAGAAACTCTAACTTCTCTCTAGGTTTTGGCTTTCTCAATTTTAATTTCACTTGGATCCTTTGGTTAGATTTGTTTTAGTTTCGATTTTATATTGCTTCAACTTGTAGATCTCATTCTTCTACTCTCAATTTAGTATTCATCTTACTCTAGTTATTTTGGATCTAGGATTTGGATCTTGTTCACATTGATTTCTATTAATGCATTGAGGAATTTCATGTTCATTGTTGTTAATTGCTTTATTGTTGTTGATTACTTGTAGTAGATAGCTCTAATTTTGAATTCTCTTCTCAATTTCACAATGCCTTTCATTCTTGTTCACCAAGTGTTTGAGAAAATGTCAATTATGGTTATGGAGTAGATTTTCACTCTTGGCTTGGGGGTTGGGTAATTGGAGACACTTGAATTGTCAAAGCCTTTTGTTGATTGATAATTGAAAATTGCTAATTGATTTGAATGACACTAACTCTAGTCTCTCCTTAGGATTTGACTAGGACTTGTGGACTCAAATTGATTATCTCCACTTGACTTTCCTTCATAGTTAGAGGTTAACTAAGTGGAGCAATAACCAATTGTTATCACAATTGATGGAGACAATCAGGATAAGAATTCTAATTCTCACCCCTAGCCAAGGATTTTACATTGATTGATTGTCATTCACTTGCTAGTTTAAGTTCTTGTTTTCCTTAGTTCAATTGTTAATTGCTCATTGCTTTAATTCATGTTCATTTACCTTTCTTGTACTCAACTTCAAACTACCAAGAGAACTCTTAACCAATGATGTGCATCTTAGGGCAACTCCTAGGGAGAACGACCCGGGATTCTACTCTCGGTTATTGATTTTGAATTGTGGTGACACATTTTCTAAGTTTGATGTGTTATAGCTTATTGGTTTAGACTATACTCACGACAAAATTTATTGGTAAAATTCTATACCGACAAAATATCGTGCATCAATCATCATAAAATATGGTTTATCACTAATGCACTGAGGCTTTTAATGGTCCTTCTTAAATTAATTAAAAGCTAAACCCACCAAGATTTAAAGTAACGGAGGGTCGTGTTAGCATCGGCATTCTGTGATCAAATGTTGTATGTTAAATTGGAGAAGTGCGCGATGTGAAAAACTTTTTGTTAGCATGGATGCGCCCCATTGTTGCCTTTCTACGCAAGGGACATTGATGCTGGATATGTCTCGAAGTACAATCTAAGTAAATGGTTTCTGAATTCGGACATGAAGTAATTTGATATGATGTACCACTCGAGTGCCTATACATAGATATGCTCTAACAAAGCTTAACTTCTATTATGATATTTCAGGAATGCATATTTGGTTTTAATGCTTGGGTTATGATTTTGTTGCCATCCAACGGATGAGACATGAATGTAAACTATAGGGTAGTGTTTGTTTTGAGGTACTGAGATGGAGACTGAGGGATTGGGACTCAGTATCATGTTTGTTGGTTCAGAGACTGGTACTAAAATTTCAGTCTTCATCTCCAAAATTTTGGTATTTCAATACCTCTAAAAAGTGAGAACACAGGGTACTGAAATTTTTGGGGATGTGGATTGAAATCTAACTAATATTTTTTTACCAAAATACCCTCATTCTAATTAATTAATTCCAACTTTACCCTTTGTGCAACTCAAATTAGGGCTTCTTGGCAGCTTCTCTTCTCATTCGTGCATCTTCCATTTGACAGGACACCACTGCTACATCGTGGTCGTCGTAGCTACCATGAGGTAGTGAGTCGTCGTCTGCCGTATTGCTGCTGCAATTAGGTCAACCACTACCTTTTCATCGTCGTAGCTTCTGTGACCTAGGTTAGTTGGTCCGATCAAAATTTATCCTGATCTGCTTATTTTTTTATTGCATAAGCCAAAATTTTGTCTTGATTTGCTTTATTTTTGTCCTAATTATTAGGTTGATAGTGTTGACAATTTGATAATGTTGCGTGGTTACCTTCCTGTGGTTGTTCTTTTCTTTATTAGATTGTTTAATGGGAATTATGTCAGTTGTATGATTAATGTTGCTTGGATATTTTTGAACCTTTTATTATATATGCATGAATCTTCCTCCAATTTTAGGTGTGTGTTATCTATTTCTATTTATTTTCAGTAGTGAGACATAGATGCAAAGTGGGTAGTCTTGAAATTATTGATACAATGTGTTTCGGCTTAATATGTTTGATTTGAGGTACTGATTTGAATGAAATAAAGTGAAGTACTAGATTTGTGTTGAAACTAAAATGTTTTCTACCCTTACCTACTGTACTTGAGACCAATTCTAATATGTGCTATTATTAACCATGACCTTCTCATCTTTGTTACTACTATTTAGTATTTACACAAATAAACTGTTCATCATTCAAACTTCACTACCTTGATCTGAATGATATTCTTTAAATTATGAAAATCTCTTTTTGGCACATTAGATAGTGAACTTTGACAAGAGAAATTTATATCTAACTTCATTTTTATTAGATTAAGTTGAATATTTATGCTTTTTTTAATGAAATGATTTTTGCTAGGAAAGAATGGAGCGGTAAAAAATTATTAAGCGATATGTATCTTTTTATAAAGAGATGAGAGTGGAGCATGATAATTTGATGTTGTTCTTACTTTATTTGTGTATTTTAGGGATAGAATGGTAGGCAAGTGTCGTTAGGCAGAAGAATAAATAGTAAAATTAGACATGATGCTTTAGAGCATGTTGTTGGCGAGGGTGATAGGAATTATATTTGGGAGTTGAGAATGAACTCAAATGTCTTTGCTAATTTGTGTGAGTTGCTTTAAGTACAAGGAGGACTTTGAGAGGATGGTCAAGTAAGCTTGCCGGAGCAATTTACAACTTTTTAAAATATCTTAGTGCATCATAAAAAAATTGTAGTCTACAAGTTAGATTTTGTAGGTCCAGAGAAACAATTAGTAAGTATTTCAATAAGGTTTTAAAGGCTGTTATATGTATCCAAAGTATTTTGTTCGCCAAGACCTTACCGGTTGAAGATGATTGTATAGACCCCACATGGAGAATGTTTAAGGTATAACTACTTGATTATGTGTATAATTTGTTTTTCGGATGGAAGGATTGTCTATCTAAGTATCATAATTTTCTATAGATTATAAGGTTGCTTGGGAGCATTAGATGGCACTTATATAGAGGTGACAATCTCCGAGTCTAAAAAGTCAAGATATCGAACAACAAAGGATAAAATCTATACCAACATTTTAGGAGTGTGTAACCGGGGGATGAGCTTTATTTATGTACTTAGTGGATGGGAGGGATCAGCATCTGATTCAAGAATACTTTGAGATGCAATTACTCGTCATAATAGTCACAAGATACCACATGGTAATTAAGTCACTATCAGATTTAGACATATAGCTTGAGTTTACGGTAGTTAAACTTACATTATTTGTATTACTTGTTTATAGTTAATTACTATTTGGTTAACGTTGGCTATACAAATGGTCCTGGGTTTCTAGCACCGTATAGAGGCACTCGCTATCATGTTAGAGAGTGGGCCCAAGGAGCATGTACACCTTGTAATTACCAGGAGTATTTTAATAGGAAGCATTCTTCTGTTGGAAATACTATTGAGCGATGCTTTGGTTTTCTGAAGAAGAGATAGTCAATCTTAAGAAGTCCTAACTTTTACCCTCTAAAGACACAAAGTCAGATTATAATTGCTTGTTGTTTGTTGCAAAATTTTATTCGGAAGAATATGGATACTGATCTAGAAGAGCAAACTAGCCTATTAGATGAGTTTTTTCCTGATGCAGAGGAAGCACTGAATGGGATAATTGATGTAGTTGAAAATATGAATGAGTGGACACAATGGCATGATAACATGTCAATTAAGATGTATGAAGAGTGGTGAGCTAGTCGTATGGAATAGGAGTAGCTTCTAGGCCTAGTTTGAATTTCCGTTGTTTATGTGGGCATCGAATTTGTGTTTTAATAGATTAATTTGTGTTTGAAAGACTTTCTATTGTATTGTAAAATCCATTGTCATTGAAATTTATTAATGGTATTGTAAGACTTGTTGTGAGTTGAAACATGGTTATTATATTTGACATTTATTTGGTATTTATAAGAATTATTGTTGATGGTTATTGTTGACGGTTGTAATAGTATTGGATTGTATATCTTCTTTATGTTAAACTTCGTCTTATGTGATAATAGACAAACGTATATGGCGTGATAAAGAAACTGAAGCATTTGTTGGCTTCATAGAAGAGTTCATTGTTGATGGTTAGAAGGCTAATTGTGGTTAATTCAAATTCGAAACTTTTGAAAAATTAGCTTTGAAGATGCTGGAGGCCTAGCGGCCTTCCCAACTTGTACCCTAACTAGCAAACATTACAAGAATAAACATAAGTGGTTAAAGGAGAAGTATCAGTACACCTCTGAGATGCTTGCATGTAGTGGATTTGGCTAGAATTCTGAAAAATAATGTGTCAAAGTTGAGAGCAAAGATGTACTAGATACGTGGATGAAGGTCGTATGTGAATTTAACTCAAGTTGAATGATTTGTCATTGTAGAGTGTATACTCACTACATCTTTTTTTTTGTTGCAGGCACACCCGACCAAATTCTATACTCTTGGAAAGCCATTCCCTTTGTTTCACCGACTAGAGGGTATATTCGAAAAGCACAGAGCCATAGAAGTAGGTGCAGTTAGTGGTTTTGATGCAGAGGAACAAGTTAATGAAGAAATTAAAGACCAGACTCAAGGACTGGACGATTCTAAAATGTTTGCAAATTCAAACATCGACGAAGGGCAAGGACAAGCTTCACACTTTGAAGCTGGTGCAGGTGCAGGTAGCACAAGACATTCTGGTAGGAAGAGGAAGCAAACTGATGTTTTAGAGAGGATGGCTAAGCATATCCAGCAATCTAGTGCTGCCGAAGCAAAGAATGCCCAAGTACTTGCTAATGCTCTTGTCAGTGTGAACGGGAAGTTTAAGCTCGATGAGAAGCTTAAACAGCTTGGGTTCGGTGAGGATTCGGTGGTGCAAGTCGTATTAAAGTTTTCTGAAAATTTGTATCTATGTGCTTGCTTCTAGGACTTGACAGATTCTCAGAAGAGTGGTCTTGTGCAATCCATTATCTTTTAGGATGAGTGCTTATTATCTAAAATTATGATATGTTTATGAAACTTGTTATATGGTCTAGTATATTATTTTGGAACTTGGTTAGAATGATCTAGGACTAACAATGTTTTGGTATTAATTAGATAGTAAAAACGGTATTACTTGTCTTTCAATAAAATTGAATGGGTGAATTAATAATGCTACATACAATATTATGGTATTACTTGTTAAGAATTGTATTACTTTATATCTAAAAATAATGTTAATGGCAATATCTTGCCGCCATAATATTTCTTGTGAATGTTTTGTGAAGGTCGGCTGCTTTCTATAATTTTATATTTTAAGAAGAAATTGCTAGCAATAAGGTTTTATGTATCTACTTTCTATTAGCAATGTGGTTGGTATTAACATAGAATTATTCAACATAACCTTAATAGACCAGAAACAAACTCATTTCATTACAGCAAACTAGTTTCTATAATATATACATATGCCTATTACAATCCAAAATTCATATTAAAATTTTAAAAACAAGACTATAATTAGAAGAATACAAACTATAAAACCAAAAACATGAAAATACGTTAATAATTTCATAAATATAATTTCATTTTCTAGTTTTCCAACTCATTCGTTCAACTTCAAATTAGAACTAACATCACGAGAGTGATATTTGGCAATTTTTTTAGAATGTTGAATACTTGGACATTGATTAGACGGACTTGTCTATCTAAACCATCCACATTGACATTGTCTTATAGGACATGCATAATACTCTCTACTCGGGTTGGCAATACTATTTGAGACTTGTAACGGAATTTTCAAACCACACTCGCAAAAACGTTCGACGATTATATTAGAACTGCCGCTGTCATAGGAGCCACTTGTAGATCTTCTACTTCTAGATGCTATTGTTAAATAGGCTGTTGTACCTGTGAAAGTAGTAAAAAATTAGATCAGTATTAAAAAAAATAGTAATATAAATAGGTTTAGTATCAAGTAGTCTAAATACAAACTATTTAATAGCTAACCACTTCTCAATTAGTCCCGTCACACACTTGATTATCAAAATCACTAAAAATATGAAGCAAGAGTGAGCAACACTATCTGTTAATACAAGAAAGCAATAGACAATGTCCTCGTTATATTGAAATCTTGAAACAAAACAATTAATAGCTAACTAAAATAATTAAGATTAGTGAAGTCTACAGTCTGGTCTTAGAATACCCCATTATTTTGAAGATCCAACCCCTTTGTGGTATGTATCAATATTTCCAAACTTAAACTAAAAGAAAAACAATGAAAATATAGAATAACATTTTTGTCTTGTAATTGTGGAACAGATTTTCACAACAATATTGGCACCAGTTGTTAACAAAGTTATCTCTGAACCGAATTAATACCTCAATAAACCAAAATAATGAGTTTGCTTCAGCAAAGTCCTGTGAGTGAAAAACTGATAAATTTATATTTTATGATAAATTTTGGGTTAAAAAGAGTGGAATTTATCAACTTATCTTGCATTTATTCATTGAAATTGCATGTTTTTGTGAATTTTTTCTAATTGTGCTTAATGATGAAAACATGTTTTTCATGCTTGAAAATTGATAAATTTAATTCATGATTATCCCATTCGATACCTTGATATATTTGTTGGAGTAATTGAAGGTTTACAAGGCAAGAATGACTTGAAGAAATGGAGAAAAAGAATACAAAAGTGGAGAATTCATGAAAAAATGAAGATTGGAGATTTTCATAGTTGTGCATACGCATAACCCCAATCTCGTGCCTCACTTAAAATGGCACATGACTCGCGATTTCTAACCCAATGCAACTCATTTCTGAAGCATTTGAAGGCAAGACTCAAAGGAGATCAACCAAGAAAAAGAGTAGTCTTAGAGTAGGATAGAATCATGTTTTACGTCAATTCTAGAGAGAGAAGATTCTAGAATTTAGGATTTTTAGTCTAGCTTTTTCTTAGATTCAAGTTTTAATTCTTGTTTTAGTGTAGTTTCTTTTATATTTTCATGTTCTAGCATATTAGTTTGTTTAGTTTCACTTGTTAATTTTTTATTTTGTTAATTTTAGTTTATGAACATTTGTTGATTTTAATTTTTCTTTAATGCAATTTGATGCTTTTATGTTTATTGATGTTCTTTTTAGTTGTTATTATTGCTTTCTTGCTTTGGTTGTTATAGATTTTATTATTTCTTACAATTTATCATGATTTTCCTTTTATGCATTCCAAGTGTTTGATAAAATGCCTTCTTTAATTTTAGAGTAGATTTTTGTATTCTTGACTTGGAATTGAGGACTTAGGTGACGTTGAATCATTGATGTCCAATATTGATTAGTATTTTAGGGTTGTTAGTTGATTTTGTTTTCACTGACGCTAATCTTTCACTAAGTCTAATTAGAGCCCGTTTGGGAACGCACAAAAGTTACTTTTTTGACTTTTGAATTATGAAAAGTTACGATAAGCGTGTTTGGCACTATTTTTAAGAAGAGCTTTTAACTTCCCGAAAAGTTAATTTATAGCTTTTGGAAGAAGTAAAAATAGATGACTTTCTCCTTTTTGATAAGTCATTTTATCACTTCCGTGAAAAAAAATTGATTTCAAAACAAAAAAATTTACTTTCGTTCTTGATTCTGTGAAAAAATGTTTCCTGTTTCTGCTGGAAATACTGGCCATCCACCACCATTTTCACTCAAGGTTCCATCTTCTAGAAGCACTGGCCTTCCACCATCATCCTCACGCAATGTTCCATCTATTGGAAGTATTGGCCTTCCACCACCATTTTCACGTAATGATTCATCTGCTGAAAGTATTGACCCTTCACCACCATCTTCTGTTCCATCTGAACCAGCATATATTTCTTTCAGGTATTTTTTTTATCATTTTATCATTCTATTTTTATTATTAAATTTGTATTGAATATTTTGTATGCTATGAAATCTCAGTTTTAATTTTATTTTTTTATATGTGATTTTAATTTTATTTTTTTATATGTGATTTTATTTTTATACAACTTGCTAGCTCCTTTTTCAAAAGAACTTATTTAAGTTATTTACCCAAACTGGGCCTTAGTGAGTTGGCTAAGACTTGTGGATTAAGATCAAGTATGCCTATTTGACTTTTTTCCGATGTTTGGGAATGACAAAATTGGATTAACTCTTCTTAATTACCATATTTGTAGTTAATGACTTGGATAGAAATTTATTGACTCTCAATCCTTGCCAAAATACCTTTTAGTAATTAAATTCTTTGTTTGTTCTTTATTTTCTTTCAAATTAATTTCTTATAAATTGCTTTTAAAAATTCCTTATTCTCATAACTAATGATATGCACACCTCACTGCAATTCCTTTGAGAGACGACCCAAGATTTAAAACTCCCAGTTTTTATTGATTTATATTATGACAATCTTTCAAACTCTGACACGGGTCATTTGTTGGTTTAGAATTATACTTGCGACGAGATTCTTTTTGAGAGAAATTTTGAACTGATGTTTGACCCGCGGTCAAATTTTTTGCGCCGTTGATGGAGATTTGCAATGTGTGCTTGTTATTGGTTATTGTGAATATGTTATTATTGTGAATAGTTTGCTTTTTGTTTATTTGCTTGATTTTGTTAGTAGTTAGGAGTGTGTTTTTCTTTGTTTCGTGATAGCTTCTATTTTTATTTTCTCTTTTCTCTATGAATTCTTACCCTTTTGGCTTTGCGTTTGGTTGTAACTATGTTGTAGGAAATAGAAACTTCAATGATGTTTCGCATTATGGATCGAAAAAATCAATCACGGGAGGAGCCACGTTCTCATGGGTAACGTTCATGGCAACAACCTCCTCCGGTCTACTATGGTCACAATCCACCCGATAATACATACCAATCTAATGGATATGGTGGCCCTCGTTATGGTTATAAACCTCAAGCACCATATGCTTATCAACTACCTCCTCAACATTGTCCTCAACCACTATACTCACAAGCCCCATCTTACCACCAAACACCTTCATATGATCCTAATTCATATCCACCACCACATCACTAACCTTATGTGCTTCAAGAACAACCATATAAATCATACTTAGAACCACTACCATCCAACATCAATACTCTCATGAACCTCTTGAATCATTACCTCCATACACACCACCTCAACATTCTCACCATCATGAACCACCTTCCATATATGTAAACTCCCTCCCAAATGATGAACCCTCTTTTTCTCCATAACTCTTAAAGAAGAAGCACTCCAAGTGTTTTTTCAAGGACAAGAAGAATACCAAAAGAGACAAAAAAAAATATCATGGCTACCTTATCCAAAACTTTAACCCGTTTAACTTCAATACACTCTTGCAACAATCCAAGCACATCCACAGATGAATGCAAAGAATCAACTTCAATTGAAGAATGTGGAGTGAAAGAAAGCTTGGAACCTCAAGAAAAAGAAGAGTAGTTGAAGCATGATTTACAACAAGTGAAGGAGGTTAAGATCAATAAATTAGAAGGAGTGGTCGAAGAGTTAGGAGAAGTTGAGAAAGGGAAAAGCTTCATTATTGAGGACACTTTCACACCAACTAGTGACATTGGTGGTCTTGTTGAGTCTTCTTCTGTTGTATTTGAAATTGAAGTTGAGGAAGGCCATGCACAACCTCCGAAACATATTTTGAGCAATGAAGATGATTTGAAAGAAGTCGGTGAATAAGAGATGGAAATCAAAGAAGTTTGTCAAGAGGTGAAGGTTGTTAAAAAAGAGTCAAAGGGAGCAGGAACAACTATAGCACATTCATTGAAAATCTCCCTTAGATAGATGTATAAGGTTTTTTTTGCCATTTTCTTTATCGCTACATGACAAATTTAACCCAGCCTACTTATTTGTACCAAGAATAGCGTGTTTTGCTATTTTTGATTGGTACACCAGATAATTTTTCTAAAGTATAACCTTATTTAATTTGCAAAATTTTTTTGGTTAGAAATTGAGTTGATGAAGGTGATTGTGTATGGAGCGGGAAGTACTTGTAGCTCTTTTCTTTGGCACTAACCGACAATTAAGGGTCTATATAAAAGACTTTAATATAATGTCAGTAGATATATGAGTATGGTGTATGTAACTTAGTTTTAGACCTTATCTATAGGTATTTATAGGTGAATCAAAGGCTAATGGTATGAGTAGGTGTGTGGAACTTAGTTTTAGGCCTTATCTAAGAGTATTTATAGGTGAATCAAAGGTTGATGATTGAGTAAAGAGATGTTCTTTGTAGTAAATCGTGCGATAAATTACCTATATGAGAAGATCAGGTCACTCGGTACGCAAGATTCTCTTGTTGGTAGGAAACTTCTAACTTGCTCTCTAAATTGGATGGGATACAAATCGGTCACTTTAAGATAAGACCTGATTTGTGTGGACTGAGCAACCAGAACAGTTTAGACCTAAGTCGACTAAGACGTTGTTTGGACCTTTATGGACCTTTCTACTTGGAAACCTCTTTACGGCATAATATGGATATAGAATAGTAAATCATGAGAAGTTTTAGGTCTCTCATTATTAAATCCTAATAGGAACAATACTTTTTAAGAATAATGTTATGAATTATATTAAAAATTTAAATCTAATAAAAAAAATAATTGAATAATAAAATATCATATTTATTTATATGTTTTGAAATATTCTGAACTCTTTTTGTTTTTTATTCCTTTTAAAAATAAAGATTTGGCGATTTTTTTCAGCAAATAATTTACTTTTTTTTTCTCCAATTATATTTAAACACTTCAAATTTTAATGTTATTATTAAATAAAAAATACACAGTGACACAAATGAAATTAAAAATTTTTTATTTTAATAAAAAATTATTTATTTATCAATTTAAATCGTAATAAATTAATTTATTAATCTGT
>NC_029790.2:104682569-104692152 GCF_000816755.2 Arachis ipaensis | reverse complement strand
AATAAGACTGGACACGCTGACACGTGATGGTATTTAGGTGTGTCCAAGTGTGTCCGGAAAATTTTTTTTTATTTTTTATTAAGATACGATTGGACACATCGGACAAATGTCGGTGAGTGTCGTATTCGAAATATGTCTGACACGCAAACACTGCAACTCAGCAAAGTGTCTGTGCTTCATAGAATAAATCAATTATTTTTTGCATATTTTTTTAATTACTAGAGTAAAAATGACCCAAAAAAAGCGTGGAAATAAATTTAAAATAGAAAAAAAAGATTCTCTCTCTTCTTTTTAACCATTTTCGCTTGCAGTGATTGAGAAAATGTGAAAAAAAAATTGATTTATTTTTGTTAGCAATACTCAAANAAAAAATTTATTTAAAAAAAAAGCCAATGAAATTAGTGGGACTAAAAAAAATTGAGCTCAGTTGTGCAGTGACTGACTTATTTATTTGCACTTGGGGTGAAGAAAAGTAAGGATACACACTCGCAAAAGACATGGTTGGGGCCGCCCCACGGTTCCTCTCTCTCCTCACCACAGCTCCCTCCCCTCTCCTCCGCCACCGCCGCCACCTCCTCCTCCTCTCCGCAAACTTCCGCCGCCTCTCCACTCCCTTTTCAACTTTCGCACCCTCTCCTCTCAAACTCAAACCGTCCCAGCACCATCACCATCCACAACCACAACAGCAGCACCAGCAGCAGCAACGCTTTCAAACCGTAGCAGCTTTCTCTCCTTCTTCTTCCGACACCTTTCCTTCCTCAGTCTCACACCCATGGCCCGAGTGGTCCCGCTTCCTCTCCCACCTCACCTCCGCCGGGTACCTCCACCGCCCGCCCCCTGACCTCGGAACCTTCGCGCCGCCCCCTGAGTTGTCGCGCCAATTCGTTGCGGAGGCTGCCGCTTGCTACGCCTTCGCCGCTGATAGACCCAACCTCTTGCGGTTCGTTTTTTCTTCCGTTCCCAATCCAATTATCTGCTCCGATTATTGACAAGTGTTGAATTGAATTGAATGGCTGTATGCTTGCATTTATGTAGGTTGCTTTCGAAGAGAGACGTCGGGGTTGTGGTTGAAAATGGTAACCCCTTTCTGTTCCGAGATGCAAAGGAATCCATCGCAAAGATGAAAGCTTTCGTGTCAACCAATGATGCCGACGTAAGTGCCCAGTTATTATTATTATTATTATTATTGTCATTGTTTCTTTTCTTGAATGGATAGGGATATCGAAGTTGACTAGTTTGTGACATTGCAATAGTTATATATTAATCCATTATTCTCAATGTTGGGTTAATTAGATACTCTTGTTGCTTTAGCAACCTAATATATGCTTACCTTTCTCTTGTTAAGTTCCCACTTCTTCATAGGAAAAATTGACAATTTTATTTTCTGGGTTTTTGGGTGGGGGTGGGTGCTTTTTCATTTCATGCCTTGAGATTATTTCATAAGTTTGTCTAGAAAAACCAAAAAGTTTCATGCTAAATTTGTTTTCCTTCTTGAATGGATGATAAGATGTGCTTTGTCCTAAATGCTGCTGCATTCTAGTTTTCTTTGGGATATAATAGTCATGCTTAACCAGTTAATCACTCTCAACACCTCTTTCGAACTAATATTGGTGTGTATAACCAGAAACCAGAAAGCAATCGAAAGAAGTTTGCTTTTGAGTGGTTGGAAGTTGACATATAAGGATTGCTCAAGTACATTTCTCTTTTGGTGTTCTAACTCCTAAGAAAAGTGAAAAAATGGAGATTTCCCAAAATCCTAAACTTCTGTTCTTGATAGTTGCATCTTTTCCATTTCATTCCGATATTCGAAAATATGTGATGTGAGAACAGTTAATTCACATTGTCATGTGTGTTAAAGCAGTTAGCAGCCATTGATCTAGTTGCACATGTTATGCCCTTTATAGGTATTGGACACTGACAGAGCAACAACAGTTGATCTAATGAAGTTTATGCTTAGTTATGCAAGTAACCCATTGGTTACATCTGAAAGCAATAATCTATCTAACAGAGATATTGTTGAATCATCTGTGAGAAATCTGTTTGGTGAACTTTACAAGCTGAGTTACAGTGCACCTGGGCCCAACTCTTCCGGTTCGGTGCAAAATCAAATATCTAGTGGATATGGACAGACAATGCCTCCTGGTCGAAACATTGAAATGAAAAGGGGTGATTGGATTTGCCCAAGGTAGGCAGGACATTATCGTTTATCTTTTCACTTTGAATTACAATTGGTTAATTTTGTTTCTTCAAGTATTGTGAAGAGTATTCTGATAAATCAGTGCACTCCCTTTCAAATATTGAGCAGGTGTAATTTCATGAATTTCGCAAGAAATGTTAAATGCCGCGAGTGTGAGGAAGCAAGGCCAAAAAGACAATTGACAGGAGGAGAATGGGAATGTCCTCAGTATGTGTACCCGTCTATTTTTTGTTCCCCTCTAATTTTGATGTACACAACCAATTGATGAAATTTTGTTTTTCAAGGTGCGATTTCTATAATTATGGGAGGAATATGACTTGCTTAAGGTGTGATTGCAAGCGACCGGGACAGATATCTTTGGGTCCTGCCAATACCCTGTCAAATATGGGGTATGGAAATGGAGACAATACTAATACTTCAGAGATTGATAGTAGACTAGCTGCTAATGAAGAGAAAGCACGGCGTTGGTTTAGTAAGGTTTCTCAACTAGACAGCAGTGCGGATATTGACAGCTTGATTGGGGATGAAGATTTTCCCGAGATAATGCCATTAAGGAAAGGAGTAAATAGATTTGTTGTGAGCACAAGGAAAACTCCGTTGGAGAGGAGATTGGCTGACGCTCGATACAGGAGAAACTTGGACAATAATGGCATTCCCAGGGTTGAGGATTTTAAAGCTGAGGAATCAACCAGGATAAATGATCCTCCATTTTCTTCAGATCTGGCTGCCCAAAAAATTGAGAACATGACAACAGAAAAGAGCGAAACTGATGCTCAGTATGCAGGTACTAGTTCAGGTAACAATTCACAACTTTCTAATAATTCTACAAACCAAAATGGCATCATAGATAAGGAGAAAGATCAAGCTGAAAAATCTGAGCGGTGGTTTAGAAAGGTTGCTGAGTTGCATGATATTTCAGATTCATCAAGCAGGGTATCTGATGAGGACTTCCCTGAAGTAATGCCTATGCGCACAGGAGAAAACCGATTTGTTGTTAGCAAGAAAAAGGATCGATCTTTGACTTCACCTGCGTACAAGAGACGATTGGCCATGGAACAATCTGGCAACAATACCAACTTTGTCCCCTTTGTTCCCTTCCCTCCAGATTACTTTGCCAAAAAGGACAAGCAACCGGAAAATGGAGTAGATTCAGTGGATATTTCTTCGACTGCTGAATCATCTTCAATATCTGAAGCGGCAGAGAATCTTCCAAAGATGCCAGATGATGCTAGAGCTAGAGCTGAGTTACGAGGCGCAAACTATTCCCCAGGTATGACCAATGCTGAAACAATGTCTGGGGTTCCAGAGATCTTCCATAATGCTACATTTGGCCGGGAAAGAAAAGAAAATGTCAGAGAGATTAGAAGACAAGATGAAAACATGAAGAACTGTAGTCCAGAACCTTCCAGACAGCACTCGACTAAAAATGATATTGGTTCCATTTCTGGGGCATTAACTAGTGGAAATTCCAGTTTCAATCAAGAGAATTCCGGGAACAAGAACAGCAATCAAGAGCCAAATTTGACAGGCAGTTTGGAAAACCAGAATAACAGAACACAGTGGACAGGAAAGAGTTTGGAGGGGTCAGCTGTCAAGGAACCAGATCCTTTGGACATGTCAGAGGAGGCAAAGGCAGAGAGGTGGTTCCGTCGTGTCGCACAGATCAAGGATATCTCTGAGCTCAGTCAGATTCCAGATGAAGATTTTCCTTCGATAATGCCTATGCGTAAAGGCGTGAATAGATTTGTTGTGAGCAAGAGGAAAACGCCGTTGGAAAGGAGATCGACATCTCAGCAGTACCGAAGAAACCTTCCTGTTGTGAGTTCAGATCCTCTTAAAAAGGAAAATGAAGGTAGCTGAAGGGCACTAGTTAGTTTTCCAGTTGTTTTTATTTTATTTTTTGAATGAGATTAAAATTTTACCGGCAAATATTTGTATCCCATTTATTCGCGAGTGCAGAAAGAAATATAATGATGTTTTAACCTTATCAGTAACTATTACTTTGTATTGTTGTAAGAAATTTTTGATGAAGTATCTATGCATGGGTTTGAGTTACTTACCATCTTAGCCTGTCAAATTTCAGAACAGTAAAACCAATATTTTGAGGCTGTTTTACTATATGGAATGTAGAAATAGGATTGAAATTGGAGTTTATAAAATGGTTTGTTCCCATATAAATTTCTCTTATCTTTCTAGAATTTTTTCTATTCTTAGTTATTTGTCTATTTTTATTTGATCCACCTTCTTAAATAAATATTCTGTCAGACTTTTTTCTACATATTTAAACAACTTAACACGATATTTTACATTTCGGGTATGTTTGGGCACTATTATTTTGTTAAAAAAAGATCTTTTTTCAATAAAAAAATATCTTTTTTTATTTTTTAACGTGTTTGGCAAATTTCTAGTAGTAAAAATAAAAGCACTAGTAAAATAAAAAAAAAATCTTTTTTGAGAAGCTGTAATTTACATTTTTTTTTAAAAGATCTTTTTTTCTTAAAAAAAGATGTTTTTCATGTAATAAATGAACAAAAAAATATTTTTATACTGTTATACTTAAACATAATTGATAGATAAAAATACATTTTTACATGAGATATTCAAACATAAAATTATTTTTACTTCTCTATAAGATCTTTTAAAAAAAATAACTAAAAAAAAGATTTTTTTTTAAAAGCCCACCCAAACAAATCCTTCTACTGTTTTAGCATAGATTAACTTATTTACCCTTGCAAGTTGCAACGTCACGAAGATTTGATATATTAGTTTTCGAGAGCATAATGTAAACTTCCTCCTATATCCATATTTGGGACCGAGTATATAGCAAAGACAAAGTTGTAAAAATAAATAAAATAATAACAAAAAAATCGGAGATACTTATGTATAGAATTTTGTCAATGAAGCATGGACACTTCATTAAATTATTGTATTTGTGAATTGGACATATTTTAAATACTACATTTATTGACACTCGTCTGATATGTGTATTTAATGTATTTAACAGTGTCTTAATAAAAAATAAAAAATTATTTTTCGGACATGCTTTGACACATTTATATACCATCACGTGTCCAATCTTATTTTTAAATGTATTAATGACATAAATTTAGAGATAGTATATATTATTATTTATTAAAATAAAAAAATTTTAAATATTTTATATAATTAAAATAAGACATTAAAAATAATTAAAAAATTAATTTATATTTTAATATTAATAAAATATCAAGTGTCTCGTATCGTATCATGTCCCGTATCCATATCCATGTTAGTGTTCGTGCATCATAGAATTTTGCTAATGAGATGACAATGAAACAGATGCACAATAATAATAAGGTTTAATTATTATGTCGATCCTTATAGTTTTACTTAATTTTTAATTAGGTCCCTATATTTTTTTTTCTTTTCGATTGAGTCACTAATACCATATCAGATTTTGTAATTAAGTTTCTGCTATGACAAAAATGCTAGCATTGACGGTTAAACAAAATAAATATGCCTAACAATTGACTTAATATTTTGTATAGTTTAACAGAATATTTCGTTAATTTCAATATTTTTGTTACGGTAGAAATTTAGTTACAAAATCTAATATGGTATAAGGACTTAATTGAAAAGAAAAAAAAAAAAAAACAACAACAACACTGGTGAAATTTTACAGGTCAAAGACATGATAGGGGACCGTGAATGTGGCTAAATATTCTTGAAGACGTGGCCAAACCTCTATCACGATTTTATATATTCTAGCAAGCACCAAATGTGAACTATTAGTCCAATCTCCAGAAGATGCCAGCCACTTTCTCAAGCACTCCACTCTGTCTATATACTCTATTCTTAGCCTAATATGAAAGATTTATTAAATTTTACATTTTCTTATGACATAAGTGATCGAAGTAAATTATAGCTGTTAAAATTTCTTTGTCAAGTAGTGTAACTAGTTCTCCCTCAGAAACAGAATCAGGTGACATTTTTCATAAGGACTTGTTGCTGATTGTATCAATAGAAAAGAAAGATAAGGATATGGTTTTAGGCTTCTAGCTTTGGCATCACCATGTCTTTACAAAAATGGTTGAGCAATGCTGCTCGGATTCTCAACTCAATCATATGTTTTGTTGTGTTCCTCGTCTTCGATCTTCTTGACGCCATTTTCTGCGTTATCTTTAGATTCCTTGATGAGTACATTGAAGGGGAGGCTTCCCCTTGTTGCTGCGGCAAAGGCCGGAAAGAAAAGAATGTGAAGGAAGATGAAGATTATGGCTTGTCAGAGAGCCTAAACGAGAGGAGGAACATTTTTAGAGAAATGACGAGGTTCTTGAAAATTAGGTGTAAAAGGGAAGATTCCCATGAAGAATGTGAGAAAATTGGTGGAAGGTTAATGAAAAAAAGCTGGTCTGATTGTGGATGTGAGTCTTGCCTTTCATGGATGAATGATGATGGTGACTATAGGCTTCATTTTGTTGTGAAGGAACCTTTAAATGGTATCATATTCCTACTAATGAATCTTTGCGGTTCCATTTGTTACATTCATTCATAGACACAAATTGTATGATGGAAGCCGAGAGAGAGTAATGATTTTATGATTCTATGACTTTTTGACAGATGGTGAGAATTGCAGGGGAAGAAGGCCTTCAGAGAATGTGATATTCTTGCATGGATTTATCTGTTCTTGCTCATTCTGGACAGAGACAGTGTTTCCATGTTTTTCTGAGAAAGTGAATCAAGATTACAGATTGATTGCCATAGACCTTTTGGGATTTGGAAAGAGTCCAAAGCCAAGGGATTGCATGTACACATTGAAGGAACATGTGGAAATGATTGAGAAATCAGTGATTCAGCCATTGAAGTTAGACACTTTCCATTTGGTTGCACATTCCATGGGATGCATAATTGCATTGGCAATTGCTGCAAAGTACCCCACTTGTGTAAAATCAATCACTCTTGTTGCACCTGTAAGTGCCTTACACCCAAACAAGATACTAATCTTGAAAAATATTAAACAAATACACCTTAATTTGTGTATTAGTATCATGTCAATGTCATATTTTAGAAAACGCAAGTGTGTTAACAATAGTATATGCTTTTTACAAATAGAAAAGGTGTTTGTGTAATATACTAATATTAAAGGCTCATAACTGATTAGTACTTTTTTTCCTTTTTTAGTTGTGTAAATTACCTTGATTTTTTCTTCTTTTAGACAATATTACATAAAAGAGATTTTTTGGTGCCTATAATTTTTTTTCTTAAATTGCCTAAAAGTAGAGATAAAAAATGGTGGGATTCATCATTTTATTTTTTAATTCTATGTATAAAATTTAGGCACCATACAAGACACCATTACATAAATACTCCTTAATTTATCATATTTTACAAAATACAAAAATATCTAGTTAGCATATTTTAATAAAAAAGAGATGTGACTCTAATATATGCTACATGCACAAAAAATTAGTCACCAAAATAATCATCTATATATAATACATTTTAAAATACAAAATACATATTGAAAATAAATTAAACAATATATATTTATGGATTGATTTTTAGTGTAGACATACCATTTTTTATCTTCTAATATAATAATAAAACAAAAAAATTGAGGTCAATGTCATTTAAGCATATTTATTTATAATTAATGTCATTGCATTATCTAGTTATAATAAGAGTTACATACTTTTACTGTTATGACTTATTGCCTAGTAAAGTATTCTTACTTTTCTCCATTATTCTCCTTATGGTTCTCTGGTGACAGCCATACTCTCCTTCTGAAGGCAACGATGCTTGTTTAAACGCGCTGGCAAATATGGCTGGGAAGAAATTGTGGCCTCCATTAGCATTTGGTTCTTCGTTTATGTCATGGTATGAGCACTTGGGTAGATGCATTTGCTTTCTCTACTGCAGAAACCACAGGATATGGGAGTCCATTCTCAAATTCATTACTCTCAAGAGGTACCAAACGTTTCTTTCCATTATTATCTATACCAACCACGTTTCGTAAACAAAAAATTAACCACCATATCAACCTCCTCTCTATAGAATACATATTAAAAATGAATTAAACACAACGTATGTTTATACACAACTACATAATAATTAATTTAGTGGTTGATTTTTTGTGTGCACATCATAATATTTTTGTATTTATACCTCTATATAAAGTGAATAAGAATAATTTGATTTGAATTTTTTGTTTATATATATTTGTGTTTATTGACAAGATATTAGTAAATTATAACGTAATTTTATTGATTTTCTACAAAATAGATGACACTATTCATATTTTATACATTATATACTAATCTCATTTTATATTTAAGAATTTTTTAGGATAATATTTCTAAACCTCAAATAAAAAACTTTTTGGTTTTGAAGACAAAGATAAAGACACAAAATATTTCTATGTTAGAAACACATTTTTTATACTTCTTAAATCTGAAGACAGAAAATATTTATTTGTATCTTTTATCTTTATAATTTTTTATCTGAAAACAGAATATATAAAAACACAACTTAAATAATAGGACATTCAACATTCATGTATTTCATAAAATATGACATAAGCATAACATTTGACCTTTTCATTATCTTTAGGAACGTCAATGTATATCACCTAACCTTATTTGGAATACCACCTAACCTTAGGTGAATCATTGTAATTTACTCTAAATTAAAATGTATAGAAGACATTACATATTTCTAGTCTCTATTGCTTGCTAATTATCAACAATGATGATAACTAAGCATGTGTTTTTTCTGTTCTCAGGGAGCTTCATTTCTTGATCAAAGACTTGCCTAGGCACACTCATCACTCAGCTTGGAGTTCCATGCACAATGTGATATGTGGTGGGGCGAAATTTATGGACACTTATCTCAGAATATCGACCGAAGCTGGGGTTATTATTAATATAATACAAGGTAACAAGGATGAGGTTGTACCAATGGAATGCTGCATTAACTTAAAGAAGAAGGCTCTAAATGCTGAAATTAACATTATTCCAAATGCAAACCACAAGACAGTACTTTTTGGCAGAGAGAAGGAATTTGCAAATAGTCTAGAGCATACATGGGCATCTTCATCTTGATATATGTATTTAGGTGATTTTATTGGATTTTTTCAAATAACATACATAGAATTGGAAAATAACTTAAATTATCTCTATTGATTTGTAAATCGTATTTTATATGAAACGTATCAAGCTAAATCTTAAAAAAAATATCAAGTAAACTATAATTTTACTTGTCAAAAAAATTAATTCATGAAGAAAGCAAACTAGTTTTGTACTTGTCAAAAAAAATATTTGTGTGACAAACATATCGAATCATTAAATTTATTTGTGGATAAATTTTTTCTTATTCTGAATTTTTATAGATAAAAATAATATTAAAAAA
>NC_029790.2:104681285-104682426 GCF_000816755.2 Arachis ipaensis | reverse complement strand
AACACTATTAAATAATAAAAAGTATTACTTTAATTTTTGGCAATACTTTTTTTAAAGTACCGCGTAGCCACTATAGTAAAAAAAATTTCAATCTGACTCTAGTCGCACGGGAAGATACGCCAGATACGGAGTCGAGCAGGGACGTTAGAGCTTTAGGTGACACTGTAGTGAGTAGGAATGCCAGAGACACAAGGAAATCACAGAAAAGGGATAGAAGAAGCGAATTACAGAGAAAGAAGAGAAACTTAGGATTTGTGCAGTGAGAACATAGAGATGCTAGAGAAATTACGCTAGTGAGTGGGAAGTTTGGGTTTGACAAACTTATTTTATATATTAGTTTATTTCAAGTAAGATTTATAAGAAAACAAATGTATTATAATATTAATTAAAGTAATTGACTTATAGTGGTTCTATGAATTTTTAAAAAAGAAAATATGTGAATTTAATTTCCATCTACTTTATTAAATATATCCTAAACTCACAATTTAACCCATTTTGCTTTTAGTCTGATTTACGACAAGTTGGATTGTCAACTCTATTTAATTGGATTAGGTCAGATTAAATATTCGTAAATAAAATTAATATTATCAATCTTAATTAAAGTAGTGTAAACATCCTAAAATGAGTTAGACCTTAAAATGGTTCCTAAAATTATACTTGAGTTTTAAAGTGATATTTGAAATTAATAGTTACTCAAATTTATTTTTGAAGTTGCACGCGACTCAAAATAGTCTCTAAGACACTTTCCGTCCATAGTTTGTCATCAAAAAGCTAAGTTGGGCTGATTCCTGCCATGCTGGCAGTGTAATGACATCGTTTTGAATTTAAAAAAAATAAAGAAGAAACACCCTAATAGACTAATGGTCTTTGAGCAGGAGCAAAGTTAGACAATATTTAGTCGGGGGCCAATTTTTTTAATTTTTTATTTTAACAAAAAAATTATATATGTAATTAAAAATAACAAATAAGACTTAAAATTTACTTCTTATAAGATAATTAAACATATCATTTATTAAAATAATTAAACACAAATATCTCAAAATTAAATTCAAATATTGTAAATATAGGTTGTTACATTTAAAATATTCAAACATTATTCAAATTCTTTTTAGATATTTTCTGCAAATTATTAAAAAATATA
>NC_029790.2:104663600-104681163 GCF_000816755.2 Arachis ipaensis | reverse complement strand
TGTGAAGAAAAAATTAATAATATTATTATTAAAATTGAAATGAATTAAAATTTGCAACTTACATAGATATTTGAGTTTAATGATTTTTCCTACTAATTCTTATGTTTCAATGATATCCCACGATCAAGACAATTGGGTGAATCCCGTAAAACTATTTCATAGAAGTTCATTCTGGGTTCAAGTGACATTTCACCCCTAACCACAACTCATCCGCTGATTTTTCAACATCAGTCGGTTCGAACCTCCACTTAATTTCACCCAAGCTTCATCCTAGTCATAGATAGATCACCCAGGTTCGATTCAAAGCCATCTATTATTGAATCTGTATTGAAAGTAGTTGTAATTTTTTTCTCAATGTAAATGACTAAATTATCTGTAAGAAATTCATCTACTATTTTACTCTGAAACTTTGTTTTAACAATTTTCATTGTCGAGAAAGCTATTTCTGTTGTTGTTGTAGATACTGGAAGAGTCAAGACTTTGCGAATCAATCTATCAACCAAATGATAAGTTCTTGATTTTTCTGTTTCTTTTAATCTTTGACATAATTCAAAAAGTGTTCCAACATCTTTAAATGATTCGGAATATCAAATATATAATATTGCAATTAAGTGTTTAAAAGAATCCTTTTATGATTAGAAAAATCTGAAAGATAAAAATCTGAATATTCAACAACTTAAATTTGTCTTTAGGATCTAAAGCAGTACTTAAAGTCAAAAACTCCATGGTCTCATTGAATTTACTATTTAACTCTTGTATTTGAGAGTTAATTGCGGTAAAAAACACATCTACTCGATAATGATGCTTAACTGTTATCTTTGGTGGATGAGATTGACCTCTTCCAACCATGTATTGTGTACTAATATCAGGAATGCTAATTTCATGCTTCTCATAAAATTTCTTAACAGTCTCAAGTAAATTGCACCAACCATTATCTCTCAATTTTTGAAGAAGTAATTTTGATGTGGAAACAACATACATTGCATTCAAAATATCTTAAAATTTTTGTTGTAATGCTTGGCACAAAATATTAGTAATCCACATGATTTCCTTCATCAAATGTAACGAAAAAACAAATTCAAACGAGGATAGCACTTTGTTGACATCGTAAGCCTCGCCTCTTTGAGCAAAAGTTGTACCATCATCAATAATGTTATTAAGAACGGTTTGAGTAGCTGCAAACATTCTTATCAAGTTACAAATAGCACATGATTTTCTTCATCAAATGTAACGAAAAAACAAATTCAAACAAGGATAGCACTTTGTTGACATCGTAAGCCTCGCCTCTTTGAGCAAAAGTTGTACCATCATCAATAATGTTATTAAGAACGATTTGAGTAGCTGCAAACATTCTTATCAAGTTACAAATAGAATGAAAGTGAGAACTCCATCTTTTAATTTATCTACATCTCTTTGCAAAGTGCTCACTTGATTTGTACTTTAACCTGTTTTTAGCTCATCATTGACAATCAATTTTACATTTTTAATTTTTTGAGCTTCTTGTAGTTGATTATGTTGTTTGCAAGATGAACCAATAATATTGACAATAATAGTTAATTGTGTAAAAAATTCATGAATTTAAAATATTTTCCTTGAAGCGGCCACCAGTGATAACTACAATCTATGAGCAAAACAATGGACATAATATATTTGTCGGCAATTATTGAAAAATAAAACTTCTAAACTATTCCATTCTCCTCTCATATTGCTAGCACCATTGTACCACATACCTCGAATGTTTTTAATTTAGAAATTATAAATAGAAAACACAAACACCAATTCTTTTTTCAAAGTCAAGGCACTAGTATCACTAACATGTATAAGATCAAAGAAGCGTCGAACGAGACCATCTATATCAACAAATCTCAAAACAATAGCCATTTGCTCTTTTTTAGATTCATCCACAAGTTTCATCAATAATGATACAAATTTTGGCATCTCCAATATTTTTTCTAATTGAGTTTCTTACCATTGTAGTAAGAACATGTAGAATTTCTTTTTTAACATAATTTGAAATATATTTAGCAAATCTAGGACCATTTACCAAAACAAGCTTTTGAACACTGCTATTGTAAGACGATTTAATAAAGTTACCTCGATTATCTGAACTCGAGCTTTCATCATGGTCTTTATAAGCGCAACCTTGAAAAGTCAACCATCTATTACAATCAATAAATGCTCCAAGTTTATGTCGATTATTTTCAATTTCCTCTAATGTTTGTCATTTTATAAGTGTATCAATATGTTGTGATTGCTTAATCAAATCATCACATGATTTTGTTGCTTTGTGATGGAACGAATTGGGACCTTTGCCAATGTAAATTAAAAGAGGACAATTTTTTTCATTGTTTACCTTCTTCCCATTCCTAAAGCCATTTTCAATGAATGTATTTAAACTTGTGTTGATTGAAGATTTCTTAGTGAATAGGTAGCATGGTAAATAATATACATCATCATCTTTAATAGAATACTTTAACTATGAAAGATATAATTCAAACTAAAAAGCTTGAAAATGACAACGATGATTTGTATCACTTGAAAATTGATAATTATTAAGTATTGGTTGATTTGGTCCAGTTTTAAGATAAGCTCGACGAAGTTCATCTCTTTTACTTAGAAGAAACTTTCAAATCATTAGTCGAATTTTTGGATCTCTTACTAAATGACATACTTTCATTTGTTCAGAAATAAGCCGTAAGCATTTTGATTTTGAACTATTTTGTTGAGGAGTTAAAGTATTCATGTTTGAGTTTGATCCTTCAAATATCGAAGATGTTAGTGTTAATGTAACAATATTAAAAACATCTTCACTCTTCTGATTAGTCTTTTAAAAAAGTGTCTATTATTTTCATTTTATTCATAATTCAACTAAATTTTTATAATTGAAAATTTTACATAGATAAATATCATACAATTTAGCTCAACTCAGTTAATTTTAATTTTTACAAATCAATAATATTAATGTCATAAATAATTAATAATAAAATAAAAAAATAAAAACAATATATGTTAGGTTAACATTGTAATTATATAATTATTATATTTAAAGATGGAATGATACTTGCTATCTTATAGTGATAATGAAAATATGAAACGACGTTTTGTTTTTCTATTTGAGAAAAGAGAGAAAAACTGAAGAAGTGATCTTTGCTAATTGAATAATTGCTGCTGCGTGCTGAGGAAGAGAAGCGTTTCAGATGCTGTGGAAAAGTGATTTTTAAAATATGGATTAGGCTTTTATTTTTTATGATAGCCCATGGTCCAAGTGACTTGTTTCAAGTTGCTTTTCGGCCTGTAGCTTGAGTAGGGAGGCCATACATTCTTAAAAGGGAGGGAGAACTTATTTTTGCTAATATTTCACCGTATATCTTTTATTATTATGTTACTAATGTCATTTATATTAGTAACTCACATATATTATTACTTGTGTTTTAATATATCCAGTTTTTATAATTATCTGTTTAGGATATTTATAACTTTGAATCGCTGACTCAGGAGACTTATAATGCGACACCCTACCCCATTTTTTGACAACTCATCACTACTTTAATTAATCATCATCATTGCCCTTCGTTCTCCCTTGGAACTGAACCAAGAAGAAATAAAAAAAAAAAAAAGAAGAAGAAGGATAAGAGGGAGAGAGAATGGAAGCTATAAACCTTTGGCGTTTGTTCGGTTTTGGTATAAGAGAAAGATTAGTAATTAAATTTTATTTTTAAAGGGTAATATTGTATTTGTATATAAAAATCGAGGTACAATTTGTAATTAGATAAGTTTTTGGGTAATAAATAGAGTACGGGAATAAAACTGTATATTTTATAAAGGTTCAAGGTTATTTTTATAAATGTTGAGATAAGTGATGTTTCAAATATAATGTTATAAAAATGTTGAGTTAAAAATAAAATATTTAAAAGTTTGAGATTAAAAACATAGATAACAAGAGTTTAAGAATAAAAGTTTTACGAAGCTAAGTTTTTAAGAACAGATATAAATATTATTTATTTACCATTTAAAATATCTTATTTATATTATATTATTGTTATTATTATTTTGTTAAGAATATTATATATTAATGTCTTTCCATAAAATACATAGTGGGTGATGAGAGAAAAGTACGAAGATACTTTGAACTATTAAAGAAAATTACGTAAAAGAATGAAAAAAGAGAAAAGAGAACACGTCATGTGTGATTATAAAATGATTAAAAGGTCACGAGAGGGTGACGGAAAATAAATAGTTATAGTGCCGATGTGAAAATGTTAAGTCATGGGCTTTATATGTGAATGATTGTGTAGGGACACCCGTGTATATGGAATGGCTTCCAGGAGAAAAGATCACATGCTTCAGCTGGAGAATCAGCGCTTGTAAGAGGTTGGAACCTTGCAGAATTATGCCGCTGGAATGCCTTATCTGACTTGCGAGTCAGATTGCATCGGGTTGATAGAGGATAAATGTCGGTCTATAATTTTCACTAAATAAATCCGTTGCAAGTATAGTTCCAAACCAACAAATTATCCTTCAGTCAACATTTAATTAGGTTGTCACAAGTACAAACTCCAATAAAAATAAACCGAAGTATTCAAATCTCGGGTCGTCTCTCAAAAAATTGCAAGGAAGTGTGTTTATTATTGGTTACAATGTACTTCTTTTTGGGATTTTGAAATAAGAAACAAGAAATGTAAACATCGAGAGAGTAAAGAAAACTCAAATGGTAAAAAGGTCTTGGCAAGGGTTAATGCTTAAGGATCTCTATCCTTGTCACTAACTATAATATGATAGTTGTAGGGATCAATCTCATTTAGTCATCCTCTAACAATTGAAAGAAAGTCAAATGAGTTTCATCAATCCCAATCCATAAGTCCTAGCCACTCACTAATCGAATTAGTGAAAGCTAGTGTCAATAGACATCAATCATCAGTCACTTGGACATTAGCAACTCAAGGTCACCCAAATTACCAACCCAAGCCAAGAATAGAAAAATCTACTCTATAGCTAAAAGAAACATTTCATCAAACACATAGCATGCAATAAAAGCAAACATCACAAAATGCAAGAAGTAGTAAAGGCTATGACTAACATAAACAAGAAATCAATAATAGTAACTAAGGCAAATATCAAGAGACATGAAAACATAAAATTGCATTAAAAGAAAATTGAGAGTAACAAAAGGACTCATAAACTAAAATTGCAAAATAAAGAAATTAACAAGAGGAGTTGGTAAACTAAATTAAAATAAGACTGAAACCTAAACCTAAGGAGAAATTGAAAGAAGAAACCCTAAATCCTAAAGAGAAGAAAGAGCTTCTCTCTCTAGAATTCTATATCTAAAACCTAAAGCGTGTAAATGAATGAATGATGGATGTATCCAGCTCCATTTCCAGCATCTTCTCTTCATTTTCGGGTTTGAAACAGGGCCAAAAGCAGCCCAGATATCGCCCCCAACATATTCCTTTAATTGCAGCACGTGACGCTCGTCACGCGTATGCGTCATCCACACATACACATCGCTTGGACTCTGCACTGGCCACGCGTACGCATCAGTCATGCGTACGCGTCATTTGGACTATGGCTTGGTCACGCGTACACGTCATCTATGCGTATGCATCGAGACCAGTTTCTCAAATCTTCAATTCTTTATGTTCCTTTCACTTTTGTATGCTCCCTTTTCATCCTCTAAGCCATTCCTGCCCTATAAACCCTGAAATCACTTAACACACATATCATGGCATCGAATGGTAATAAAAGAGGATTAAAAATTATCCAATTTAAGGTCTAGAAAGCATGTTTTCAATCATAGCACAAAATTAGGAAGGAAACTTAAAAACATGCAATTTACATGAATAAGTGTGAGAGTAGTTGACAAAATCCACTCAATTCAATCCAAAATATATCATAAAATAGTGGTTTATGAATCTTTCCACACTTAAACATTAGCATGTCCCCATGCTAAGCTCAAGAGAAGCCATAAAGGGGTGAAGAGGGATGGTAGGATTTATTAAATACAACCTATTTATATGAATGCAACTAAATACAAAATGTTTCTACCTACTTGGTTAAAAGTAAATCAATCTCCAAGAATATATGAACAAGTAGGGCTAACATAGTATGATGATTAAAGAATTACACTAATTTAAATCATAAAATAAGTACAAATGACTTGTAAGAAGAAAGCTCGTGAAAGCAGGGAACAAGGAATTGAGCATCGAACCCTCATCGGAAGTGTATACACTCTAATCACTCTAGTGTTTGAGGGTCAATTCTCTCGGTTCTCTACTAATCCTACTTTCTAAGACTTGCTTTTCTTCTACCAATCAACAAAAATTTAATGCATTAATACACATATCAAGAGGCCTTTTCAAGGGTTGTAATGGGGTTAGGGTCAAGGTAGGAATGTATTTGGTTAGTTGACTAAAATCTGAATCCTTGATTAACCTAAACTTCCTACCTAATCTAAGACAATCCATGTAATCAAAATACAAAACCTAACTACCCATTAACTATCTTTTGCCACATATTCATGCATCCCAAATTTGAGTACAATACATATGCATTGCTACCACCACTTACTGGCATTTTGTCCCCTTTTATTGCTTTCTTCTTTTTCTCTTTTTCTTCTTTTTATTTTTTTTATTTTTGTTTTATTTTTTTTTCTTTTGTTTTTCTCAATGCATATGATTAAGGTATTGAATGCACGAACATGTGCTCAACTATCTTTTTTACATTTTTACAAAAAGTATAACATACCCAATTCCCAAACCAAATGTTCCCAAACCCAATTTTCCCACACTTAAATCATAAACACTCTCATTAGTCTAAGCTAACCAAGAATTCAAATTAAAGACATTCATATTTTCCACTTAGAGTTAGTGATGTGCTAAAATAGAGAACAAAAGGGGTAAAATAGGCTTAATATTGGGTTGCAAAAGATGATGAAAGGGTAATGCCATATGGATATGTGAGCTATAGTGAAACAAAGGCCTCAATCATATAAGTGCATGCGTACATCAAACAATGGAAATATAGAATCAAGCAAGACAAAGATCACAATCTTAGAGAGAACAATACACACCAAAATAAAATATTGATTAATAAGATGCAACCAATCAATTAGGCTCAAAATCTTACTGGGTTTGTGTGTTCTAGCTCTAAAAACATGTTCCAAAATAAATTTCTTCAAGTAAGTTCAAAAATTTTACCACCTTAAAATAGTTTCTTGGAAAAGAAATCATCACTTCAAACAAATAGTCCTAGCAGAAAAGAAGTGGTAAAATATGTACAAACTCTAACTATAATGCAATATATCATGCAATGCAACAACTAACTAACAAAGAAATTTGAGGTTTGGTGTTGGTGAAAGGAGTAGTTACCCACGAAAGTCGGTCCTCGACCTCCCCACACTTAAAGATTGCACCGTCCTCGGTGCATATAAAGATGAGCAAGGTGGAATAGGGTGGGTTACTACAACTGATGAGTTTCTTCAAAGGATTGTGCGGAGGGACTCGTTGTTTGCCCCATTTAGAAGCTCTTCCTTTCCCTTCTTGGTGGCCAGCCTGAAAGGGAAGAAAAGACGGAATATTAAGCCCAAAAATAAAGCAAATAGAATATAGGTGGGGGCTAATGCGAAATAAGAGTGGAATTCTCAACTACATGGTGGCTACAACATGCAAGTGAGAAAACAATGTAAGCAAAGGGCATGTCAACTAACACTTTATACAAGAGTAAAGTCAAAGTATAAGTAAATGGCATAAAGAGAACACTCGAAAACATCAAGTTCACACAAGAATTTACACAAGCAAGATTAGTGATAAGCATGAGAGATTACGGTCCCATCCTAACTTAATGATAATGAAGCATAAAAACAAGGTTATTGAGTTAGAAGTGGCTAAAGCACTAATCTTTGTGTGTGGTGCAAGAATTGCAACAATACCAAACAAGTCATGAAGCACCAAAACTATCTAAGAAATATTCAACAGTCGAGTAAGAAAATTAAACACCAATATTAAAATAACAAACTTAGAAAAGAAAATAAGAATAAGCAACAAAGTTAAAATGCAATAAATGAAAGTATGCAAATGTATTAGACAAAAGAGAATGAAAGAGAATAAAGATGAGAAGTGAAAGTAATGAATAAGAAGAAAGGTAGAAAGAAAGAAGAAGGAGAGAAGAAGGAAGAAAGAAATGGGAGAAGAGAACAGGGCAGGGGGCGAATGCGACGCGTGTGCGTTCTCCACGCGCACACGTGGATAGCAGAATGAGGAGGCGACGCGTATGCGTGAAAAGCAGAAAAGAGAAGGTGATGCATACGTATCATTCATGCGTACGCGTGGAGACTTTTCGTGCTCCTCGCACAACACTCGCATGATTCTATCACAACTCTCTGGTTTTTATACTAGGCAGCAGCAACATCCTAGCGACGCGTACGCGTCGTCTACGTGCACGCGTGGGGTGCCCCATTTTTTAAAACTTATTGAGAAACTAACAGGCTACCAAAGCAATACCAAATATTATTAAACAAGCTAAACCACAACTTAAACTGAATAAACCTAATTAAAAATGAAAATTCAACTTATTACCAATATAAACATGAGGAAAAATAGGAAGAATTTACCATGGTGGGGTGTCTCCTACCTAGCACTTTTAGTTAAAGTCCTTAAGTTGGACATTTGGTGAGCTCCTTGTTATGGTGGCTTGTGCTTATATTCATCCTTGAACTCCCAAGAGTGCTTGATCTTCAAGTGGTTGTCAGAATTCCAACCGATTTCACTAAGCCTTAGTGAGGTTCTCTACAAGATATGAGCTCCCAAAGTTGATCCTTTTGTATGCCGAGATCCCAAACATTGTTTTCACATCAATCTTCAAGTTGATCATCACAATTCCAATTGGGTGGTTCACAATCCGAATTCTCCTTCAGGCACTCAAACAACTTCCTAGACCCAAGCAATTTAGCTCTACAATAACATTTGCATTTAGATTTTGAACATGCAACCATAATGAACTTTGAATGGCAATTCCAACCACTTACCATCTTCCTTTTGCTCTTAAAGCTACAAAGAGCTCTAAGTTGCCCATCCATCTCAAGCAAACCATATTCAAGCTAGAAATTAAAGCTTAAGGGTAAGAATTTTACCCACTTGAATGTTGTGTTGGATGGTGATGGCTTGGGGAGAGATATTTCCAATGATGTTGCAAGCTCCACTCCCTTGTGCTCTTCCTTGATAACTTCTACCTCTTGGAAAGTTTCTTCAATTTCAACATCTTCCTCTTGGTAGCTTTCTTCTAAATCAATCTATTCGTCATCATTTACCAAGGGTATGGGAGGTTGTGCACAGTTTTCTTTGATCTCAAACTCATGTCCAATGGGAGAGGATTCAATTGTAGATAAAAATTCTTCAATAATTGAATCCATATCTTGATCAACCTCTTCAAAAGCTCCAACTATAATATGCTTTGGAGGTTGTACACCCCCCTCAACATCAATTTCAAGCTTCTTGGGAGGAGGCTTTATAACTTTCAATTCACATGGACTTTCAACATCTCCTAAGTCTTCAACCATTTCCTCCTCTTCAACTAATTGGGCTTCCTCCACTTGTTCCAATACAAAATTTCACTCCTTGTTCTCCACCAAAGTCTCTAATCTCTCTCTCATGCTCTGATCTTCATTAGATTCTCCACATAAAGTCATGGGAGTACTTTGAGTATCTAAGCATTGGGAGGCTAGAGTATTTACTACCTCGGTCAAGGCAGCCACAAATTCCAGTATCGTCCTTTGCATCTCTCTTTTTCCTTAAAGAAGAAGACCAAGGGTGTCATCCATTGGAGATTGGAGTGGATATGAGGGTTCATTACTTGGGAGGAAGGATTCATGATAGGAAGGTGGTTCATCTTGATAAGGGTATGGAGATGGTGTATATTAAGGTGGTATATGTAAGAATGGTGGTTCTTAGGAGTAATTGTATTGGAATGTGGGTGGTTCTAAGTATGGCTCATATGGTGGTTGGTGTGGTGGGTAAGGATTATGACCATATAAAGGTGTTTGGTGGTATGAGACTTGTGAGTATGGTTGAGGGCTATGTTGTAGAGGAGGTTCATAGGCATATAGCGGTGGTTGTTGGTAGTCACAAGGAGGTCCACCATAGCCATCGGATTGGTATGTATCTAGGAATGACTCTTGCTCATAGTGCGTAGGAGGAGGTTGTTGCCAAAAAGGTTGATCATATGCTTGAGGCTCCTCCCACCTTTAATTATCCCATTCTTGATGCAAGCCTTCATTGTAGTTCTCATTTCCAAAAACATAGTTGTAATCACACTCATAGCCAAAGGGGTGAGAATTCATAGTAGCAAGAGAAAATAAAAACAAACACTAACAAGAACTAGTGAAAATAAACTCCTAAGACTAGCAACTACTAACAAAGTAACAAGGCATACATTTGCAATTCCCCGACAATGGCGCCAAAAACTTGATAGAGGATAAATGTCGGTCTAGAATTTTCACTAAATAAATCCGTTGCAAGTATAGTTCCAAACCAACAAATCATCCTTCAGTCAACGTTTAATTAGGTTGTCACAAGTACAAACCCCAATAAAAATAAACCGAAGTATTCAAACATCAGGTCGTCTCTCAATAAATTGCAGGGAAGTGTGTTTATTATTGGTTATGATGTACTTCTTTTTGGAGTTTTGAAATAAGGAACAAGAAATGTAAACAGCGAGAGAGTAAAGAAAACTCAAATGGTAAAAAGGTCTTGGCAAGGGTTAATGGTTAAGGATCTCTATCCTTGTCACTAACCACAATATGATAGTTGTAGGGATCAATCTCATTTAGTCATCCTCTAACAATTGAAGAAAAGTCAAATGAGTTTCATCAATCCAAATCCATAAGTCCTAGCCACTCACTAATCGAATTAGTGAAAGCTAGTGTCAATGGACATCAATCATCAATCACTTTGACATTAGCAACTCAAGGTCACCCAAATTACCAACCCAAACCAAGAATAGAAAAATCTACTCTATAGCTAAAAAAAAATATTTCATCAAACACATAGCATGCAATAAAAGTAAACACCACAAAATGCAAGAAGTAGTAAAGGCTATGACTAACATAAACAAGAAATCAATAATAGTAACTAAGGCAAATATCAAGAGACATGAAAACATAAAATTGCATTGAAAAGAAATTGAGAGTAACAAAAGGACTCATAAACTAAAATTGCAAAATAAAGAAATTAATAAGAGGAATTGGTGAACTAAAGTGCTAGAACAAATGAAAGTAAGAGAAAACTAAATTAAAATAAGACTGAAACCTAAATCTAAGGAGAAATTGAAAGAAGAAACTGTAAATCCTAGAGAGAAGAGAGAGCTTCTCTCTCTAGAATTCTACATCTAAGACCTAAAGTGTGTAAATGAATGAATGATGGATGTATCCAGCTCCATCCCCAGCCTCTTGTCTTCATTTTTGGGTTTGAAATAGGGCCAAAAGCAGCCTAGAAATCGCCCCCAATGTATTCCTTTAATTGCAGCACGTGACGCTCGTCATGCGTACGCGTCATCTACACGTATGCGTCATTTGGACTATGGCTTGATCACGCGTACGCGTCATCCATGCGTACGCATCGAGACCAGCTTATCAAATCTTCAATTCTTTGTGTTCCTTTTACTTTTGCATGCTCCCTTTTCATTCTCTAAGCCATTCCTGCCGTATAAACCCTGAAATCACTTAACACACATATCACGGCATCAAATGGTAATAAAAGAGGATTAAAAATTAGCAATTTTAAGGCCTAAGAAGCATGTTTTCAATCATAGCACAAAATTAGGAAGGAAACTTCAAAACATGAAATTTACATGAATAAGTGTGAGAATAGTTGACAAAATCCACTCAATTCAATCCAAAATATACCATAAAATAGTGGTTTATCACGGGTGCCGGTCGAAACCGATAAATGAGCTCATTACCTGTGATAGAAATAGACATGCATCATCTGTGTTTGTTCATTTTGCAGTTGGTTTGGTGTTGTGAATTGTTTGTGGTTGCTTGAGTGTGTTTGTGATTTTCACTGATTGTTAATATTTGAATCTCTATGACTGGTTATTGTTTTGGCTCTCTGTGTTGGGCTACGATTAACTGAACTACGATAATATGAATTTAATTATCTGATCTTGACCCTACTAAGAACTCCTCAGTTCTTACCCCATTATTTTCACCCCTTTTAGCTATAGGTGCGAAGGTTTAGTGCGGAGCTACAAGAGTATAGAAGATTATGTTTACGAGTTGAGTTGTTAGATTTTATTTTTCTCCTCATCATTTATTGTTTTAGTTTTTAGAGGGGTAGGACTTGTAGTTGAGGATCTTTAATTAAGTCTATGTATATAATACCATGTGGATATATATATCTTTGAGATTAAGTAATTAAAAGAAAGGACTTTTTCTTTTCTTATTTAAAGTTTTGATTCGTATTCGGGAAGGCTCAATATTAAATAAAGATAATACAGAATAAAACAGTTTAAAGGTAAGTAACGTTTGCATTTTTGGTACGATTATGATGTACTAAAAATTAGGGTGTTACACATAACAGTAGGAAGCTTTGCTGCTGCCTTTGAGGCCCCTTCCCCAACTCTCTCACACTCACAACACTAACCACAAAACAAAGGCAGAGCTTCCTCAATCTCTCTGTCGCCGCCTCTCGCGCAGCCTCTGTTTCGGCGGCGCCGCGCCACTTGTCTCCCCTCTCCAACCTAGTCTCTCACACTCTCACAACACTCGAACACGATAAAGGCAGAGCCGAAGTCTCATTGATAAACCCATATTTTATGATATATATTGTGCTCAATTCAAGAGATTTATTCAACCCTTCACCCACTTATTCATGTAAATTGCATGGTTTCACTTTCCCTTTCCTATTATGTGATATATGTGAAATACATGTTTCCTATGCTTTGAAATTATTTATTTTAATTACCCTTTATTACCATTCGATGCCGTGATCTGTGTGTTGAGAAGTTTCAGATCTTCTAAGGCAGGAATGACTTAAAGGGTGGAAAGGAAATATACAAAAATAGAAGGAAAGCACAAAATGGAGTTTTTGAAGAAACTGGCAGCGACGCGAACGCATGGACGACGCGGTCGCATGCCCAGCCCGAAAAGGCAGTGACGCGAACGCGTGACTGACGCGGACACGCGCCATGAGCAGAACACAGATGACGCGTACGCGTGACCGAAGCGAATGCGTGACAAGGAAAACTCCAGATGACGCGACCGCATGACCCACGCGGACGCATGACAGATGCCACGCACCAGAAATTACAGAAAACACTTCCAGCGATTTCTGAAACCCTTTTTGGCCCAGATCCAAGTCCAGAAGGCACAGATTAGAGGTTATAAAGTGGGAGAATGCATCCATTCATTAGAATGTCTTCAATTATTCACTTTTCATAGTTTAGATGTAGTTTTTAGAGAGAGGGATTATCTCCTCTCTCTTAGGTTTTAGGATTAGGATTCCTCTTAAAGGATTTAGAATTACAACTCTTCATCAGGTTTAATATTCCTTTTACTTATATTTCTCTTTTACTTTCAGATATTTTAATGCTATCTTTTAATTACTTATGTTGCCAGATTGGCTTATGAACCATTCATATTTAGATTTGATTTTCTATTTAATATAATTTGAGGTATTTCAGAATTATGATTGCTTTCCTTTATTTATATTAATAATTTAGATTTTCCCCTTTTGGCCTTGGTTGATTAATTGGTAACTCTTGAGTTGTCAAACTCATCGTGATTGATAATTGTTATCCTTGCCGATTGATTTAAATCCCTATAACTCTAGTCTTTCCTTAGGAATTGACTAGGACTTTAGGTGTTAAATTGATTTACCCACTCGACTTACCTTCATAGTTAGAGGTTGACTTAGTGGAGAGCAAAATATAATTCTCATCACCATTGATAAGGATAACTAGGATAGGACTTCCGAATTTTCATACCTTACCAAGAGTTTATTTTATAGTCATTTATTTATTTTTCTTGTTATTTAATTTACCTGTCCCTTACTTTCGAAACCCCCAATTTACAAAACTCATAACCAATAATAAGAACATACCTCCCTGCAGTTCCTTGAGAAGATGACCCGAGGTTTGAATACTTCGGTTATCAATTATAAAGGGGTTTGTTACTTGTGACAACCAAAACATTTGTACGAAAGGATTTTCTGTTGGTTTAGAAGCTATACTTACAACGCGAATACATATTTTTACATTTCTTTACCGATAGAAAAACCGATCGTCACTCATCCTTCTCTGTCGTCGCCTCTCGTCGGCCTGCATCTCATCACTATGCCATTGCCATCCCTTCTATGTCACCGGATCGTCTTGTTTTCTCGCTTTGCTACTGCCTCCCTCTCCACTTGTCGCCATCATTGTCGTGCGTCTGCGCTCTTCTCTTATCTCCTCTCTGTCTCCTTTTGCCTCCGTCTTCTCTTTTCCGGCTTGGTCTCTTCCTCTGCGTGTTGTCAAAATGAATTTTTTTTAGTTATTCAATCATTATTATTTAATGTTCTGAATGATTGTTGTTTTTTATTCTATTTTAATGTAGCTGCAATGATTACTTTTTTACTTTTTTTTTTTATTCTGTAAGTGTTGTTAATTTTTTCTAATTGTTGCTATTTATTTTTGTGATTGTTGGTGTTTCTATTCTGATACAGAGGCTACTTGAAATTCAAGGCATGATCATATCCAAAACTCTTCGAAATTATAAAGAAAATCAATGAGATGTTGACTTACAATTTATTTAAATTGGATAAAATGTCAGTGAGTCTGACTTCTATTTAGGTTGATTGATGCTTGCTATTTAAGTTGATTGATTTTTTTTATTGCTGTTGATTCTTTTCGAATCATTGCTAGTTTTTTTTCAGTAATTTTTGCTAATTTTAATCTTTTATGATGATGTTGTTATAGTGATGATTAGATTTGAAAGGTGAGAATAGTTGAAGAGAGTGAAAAAGAGAATTCGGTGAAGATGGTGAAGATAGTTTGGAGATTAGGGTTTTAAAAAGGAGAAAGGAACCAAATTATAAAAATGAAATTTTCTTTGCCACGTCAGCTAATCATTATAGTGCTAGCGTGGCAGAGATCAGTGCAACTCAGTTTTTCGATGGCAAGTGATAGACAGAAAGTATTTTAAAGACTATTATAAATCTCAGAGTGCAACTTCAAAAATAAATTTGAGTAATTACTAACTTTAGAAACTACATTAAAACTCTAATACAATTACTAACTTTAAAAACTACATTATTAAGACTTAATTAGGGGTGTTTGCGATGCGGTTTGGATTTGAGTAAAAAACTTATCCGATCTAAACACAAATTTTACTTGCAGTGCGGTCTGGATTATTGGAAGATTTAAAACAAAAAATCCGATCCAATCCGATCCAATTTCAAGCAGATTGGATTGGATTGGATTTGCGGTTTTGTAAATTAAAAAAATTAAATACATATAACAAGTTTCAACATCAAATTTTAAATAATCAACAATGACATAACAAATCTCAACAATATCTTAAAAAGTCAATAATAACATAATAACAAAAATAAAATTATAGGTTAGTTAAAATAAATAAATAAATTATATAATAAATTGAATATGTTATAAATATAATTATAAATATAATAATAAATCATAATATTATAACACATTGTGCGATTTGGATTGAATTGGATTGGTTATAAAAAATAGATTCGAAATCCGATCCGATCCAGTGATTTGCAAAAATAGAATCCAATCAAATTCGAATTAGTAGGATTTTAATCGGTTTTCGATTTAAAATGGATTGGATAAACGATTAAATTTAGATCGGTTTAGATTTGAACACCCTAGACTTAACTCATCCTAAAACACACCAATATAAATAAGAGTAATGCTAGGTAACCAATGACTTTTTTAAACAACATGAATAACCACCAATCAAATTAAAATACACTATACTCTTAAATTACCCAACTAAATCTTAATATTAGAATAACCATCCGTACACCTAATGAAATAAATATTCAATATATTTATTGTTCACATTGTTTAATATTTTCATTATCTACCTATATTTTTTTTTATAAATAATATATGGAATGAAAAATTTGGTGGAACGGCATAAATTAGTAAACCATTTGCGCCCACCATATGTATGTGCCATAACCAGAAAGCTGAAAAAGAATTAAGAAAACCACGTAGGTCCCAGCTAATAAATTCTCATTACTCAACCAGGAAGTAGTTTACCCAAATTTTCCGGATTAAGAAAACAACAATAAAATCAAAGAGGAGAAAGGGGGAACAAAATTAAATAAAGGGCGATTTATTTACATTTAAATAAAATGAAGATTAAAATTATTCAAATACAATATTTTTAAAACAGCTATATTTCAATTTTATAATTAATCTATATAAATTGNACACAGTCATCTAGAGTAGTAGCTAATAGACTAGCTCTGTGAGAAGAAAAATAAGCACCTGTACTCTCATCTGGTGCCACAATCTCATTAAAATCACCAACAGCCATCCATGGTCTATTATGGCCTGAATTAATAGAACGCAAATGATCCCAAAGCATACATCTTTTTTCGAATTGAGGACTCACCTTAATCACTATAGCATCCTTATAAGGTTCTGCCAAGCAATTCTTAGCTTCTTGGGTAAACGTGACACTCGGTGGCAAGAGATCTCCTTGCTTCCCAGAAACTACCGCAATGTTATCTCCCGATAAAGTTTCAACAGGTGAAAAAGCTTTAGCAATCTTGGAACCCACAACTTTGTCCCTGAAAGAAACCTTCAAAGGCTTAGAAACCCCTCCCGAAATATGATCCTCCTTTTCCCCTGATGCAATCCCTCCCCCGCTCTCCCCCTTATCTCTTCCGCCAATATTACCGGCTGCCTCACCGTGTTTCACCCTCAAAGTCTCTTCCCGGCTCACTCCACCGCTCATCTTCAATTTTCAAAATTGTACAGAGTACGGAGTACGTACTCCCACCTAAAATGATGAAATTAAGATTTTTATCCTACATACTTTAAGCTAATTAAACTTTAATTAATTTTACTTTAATTTAAAACCTTACATTTAATATTTTTAGATTTTCAAATATTAGAATTATTTTGTATAAAATTAAGGATGTAATATAATTCCTTGCAAATCTGTAAATTCTTAAAATATATAAAAAATTAGTTCTTAAATTTATAGGAATAATATTATTATAAATACTATCTAAGTTATAGTATAATCATCCTTTTCTAAGATTAATTTTGATGCTGTTATCAAATTTGTACTAAAAAAACAATTTGTTTTCATTTTTCAAACACTGTAATAATATTTATTTCTTAAATTTTGTACATAAACCAATATAACTTTTTTAAGTCAACATTATCAATTAACTAAAGTAGGATAAAAAAAAAAGGTTAGGTATTATATACAGATTGTGTGCATAGGCATATAACTTTTTTAAACCAATATCAATTAATTGGTTAAAGTAGGATAAGAAAAAGAAAGTCAAATATTATTTTTACTTCAATTTAAAATTTTATATTTTTA
>NC_029790.2:104648467-104663394 GCF_000816755.2 Arachis ipaensis | reverse complement strand
TAAGTCTAGTTGAAAAGTTTAAATATTTTTGTAAACCGCTATGCGTTAAAATTGACTTTTCATAAATTACTATTGCCTCTATTTATTTATAACTTAGTCAATTTTCACATAAATTCCTTATCCTATGACAATTTTTGTATAAACTTTGAAAATGTTAAAAAGGGTAATGATTTATATAAATGAGTACAGAAATAAATGTAAACAGTGTTTTAAATATTATTATTCTGAGGATTACATAAAATTGAATTGTTTTTTAGGTTTGAACGTGAGGTCTAAACTCCTTTTAAACAGTATTTGATATTTTTAGTGTCGAGGTACCACTATTTAAATTTATCGTGTGCAGATAAAGGAATACCTAAAAGAAATTTCGATACTTAAGTTAGTGAGGATTTAAGTAGGATTTTAGTAGATTAAGTTTTAAATATATTTGAAAGTGTTAGTGTATTATAGTAAAATAAATAATTACTGTTTAGAGTAGTTTTATTTTTATTGGTGAATCACCGTTTTTTTTTCTTAAAAAAATTGTTGAGATCTTCTTTTTAAATAAATAAAAAATATTTTAAAAATTAGTTACTTATTTAAATAAATATAACTAAACTACTCTCGTCACATTCGACCTCTATAATATCGGATAAGTGTAAATAAGATCAAATTTCTTAAGTAGACCTTTATTTTATTTGGACGAGAGTGGATTCTCTTCAGTAAAAAAAATTGGATGATGTCAATTGTGATCTCTCATCTTTCATTGTTCTCTCTCTTATATTTAATTTTGGTCTTATTTATAAAATTAATAATAAAATCACATTGTATTTTTTCAAGTGTTAAAAAAATTGGAGAAGATCCATTTTCCTATTTGGACATAGCTGTATTTTTACTATCACAAATGTACCGAAATAAAAGCCCTCGCATACGTTGACAAAGACATCCCACATCCTCTTGACAATGTCAAAAACACTCGCTCGTTTTGGAAAATGGAATGCAATTATCTCAACATTACAACAAAATACTGGAAATAGTAAAATACCAATTCAATTATTCAACGGTCAAACGTAGAAAACTGGAGTTTATAGATCAAATTGAAAACTGAACCCCAAAAATATTTAAAATGTTTATTTAATAGTTGTATTTTAAATAAGAATTAGTAAATCTTCTGGCATACATATACAATGCAAACATTATATTTTTCCCCTACAAAATACGCATAACATACAAACATTATATGTTTCATAGTGTCTTTTAAGTTAGTGATGAATAGTTTTTAAAGCATATTTACACCTTTAACGACATATAATTAGGTATTTGTATAAAATTTTTAATTTTAATATAGATAAGATAAAAGACTATATTCAAGCCAATTTAAAAACTAATATAGAAAAGAAAAATCATACAATATAAAAATATTCAATAAAATAAGAAAGCAAGGATGTTTAGATGATTTTAATGAATTATTTCTCCTATAACATTATAACAAATTTATGAATCTTTAGACGAGTTCAATTATGATACGTTGAATTATGTTTATGTTTATTCAAATATTTTTTTCCCAGATGTAGTAAGGGGAGAAAATGAGAGTCCAGGCTAAAAAAGATGCAAAATTAACCATTAAAATAAAAATAAAAATAAAAATGAAAGAAATGACACACCGTATTTGAATGAATATCATTTAAAAATTTCTTTTGTACTCTACAAATATATTTAATGAGTGCTTCAGTATCTTTATAATATGGTGATGATAACATTTAACAAAATTTGATTTTAATGCGCTACTATAAAACATCTCATACATTCGTTCAATTATATTATTTTAGATAACAATTAACAATGTGAATACAAAATACGATTATTTTTGGTGATGTAATATTATGTAATTAAATCCATAAAATAAGTCTATTTTACATTTTTGCTTTTGTTAGGAGAAAAGTAATTGTGTAAATCTAAAAATCCATGAATGATACAAAAAATTTGAACCTCTAACTTCGAGAGAGGTTGGTAGTTGCAGCAAGCCACCAATCCCTTGAACGTTTGCTGAGTTCTGAGTTTTCACTTTTCAGGTCTCACCTACCACACCCACTCTCACTCTCTCTTAAATTCTCTCCCTCTCTCTAATCCCCTTCACTATTACTTGTTTTCCATTCAAACGCCATGGTTTTCACGCCCGAGGATCAGATTCTCGTGGGTTTGGCCGTTGCTGTTGTGGCCATTGGTGTTGGTGCTTTCTACATCTACTCATCCAAGAAGCCCAAAGGTCGAACCTTTTTCTATGCCACTTTCAAATTCTTATGATTTTATTCATTTCAGTCTTCAGGTCGCTTGATTCCTTATTATGAGGATCTGGATTCTATTTATTTGTTTGTTTTCTTTGTTTTTCAGTGATTCGCGTAGAGAATTTGAATTTGTATCTGTTTCAATAAGCAAAATTAATAAATCAGTTTGTCCATTTGATGTATTGGTTGGATTCATAGACGTTGATGTTTCGGTTGCTTTGTTATTCATTTCTTCATAGTTTAGATAATGTTTGGATTGGATTGGAAGTGGTTTTCGTTTCTGAAATGCTTTTAATTGCACAAGTGATCTTGCATGTTGATTAAAGGGAGTTTCCTTTGATGAAAATGTCGCCTTAATCTTGTGGCAATTATGGTACCTGAAAAATATAGGAATGTTTGATGAAATGACACCGCATGAGTGCATTGAAAATGGAAATTTTCAAGTATTAACCTGTTTTACTTTAAATCAAGCTCTTGTGCATTAAGTCTAGAAAATTGAATTGCTAATTTTACATGGAATGGCATTTGTATGTGTCATAGCGAAGGGCTTGCTTTTAGATTACTGATTATGAAACTAAAGATAAAGTTAACAGTAATTGAAGCTTGAGATAGTGTAAAACAGAATTCCATTAGTCTTATGTGGCATAATTTCGTGCCCTCACGTTTCTTCTATATGATTAATTTTTGTTCTTGTTGTATTTCGTTAAGTGATCATTGTTGTTGTTCCTGTGCTTCTAGCTTGCTTGGACCCAGAGAAGTTCAAGGAGTTCAAGCTTGTCAAGCGTCTACAACTGAGCCATAATGTGGCAAAGTTCACATTTGCGCTTCCAACACCGACTTCTGTTTTGGGTCTTCCAATTGGGCAACACATAAGTTGCAGGTTCTGTTGCACAATCTTGTTTCATGTGTCTAATTTATCTTGTGACTATTTTTCTCTGTTTTCTTGTCGTATTTTGAGAAAAGTTGCTTTTTTCTAACAGGGGTAAGGATAGCCAGGGTGAGGAGGTTATCAAACCATATACCCCTACTACTTTGGATTCAGATGTTGGACATTTTGAACTTGTTATTAAGGCATGTCTGAATTGATTGAATAAATTGTTATGCTATTTCTATTTATGTACATTAATCTTCATGTTCATTAATCTTTCAAATGTCTTTGTAATATGTCTTGATTAGATGTACCCACAAGGTAGGATGTCACACCATTTCCGTGAGATGAAGGTTGGTGACTATCTTGCTGTAAAAGGACCCAAGGTAAATATTTCTATCCACATTTCTGCGCATTTTCTTTGTAACTATGATGCTTTATCCTCTTGGATATTTGTAGTATTTACTTGGTATATATTTGACCTTTTTTTATTTTTTGGTATGGTGGTAGATATCTTATTGAAAGAAGTCAAGATTATCATTTTATTTGGCTAATAGTAATAGCAATGGTATTCAAGAGTTTCCATTGATCACAATTCACAACCAAAAATCAATGTTTGTGCTTTAGTGCTGATCATAGGAAGCACTGATCAATCATAGTAGCATACTCTTTTTTTTGGACTCTTTTTAATATATCTGTACAGTTTTTGTTCTAAATAGATGCTTATTTCTAGACGGTTCTGCTTTTCTTATCTGCCTTAGCACCAACCATTTTAAATCATCTTGATCTTGTGAAAGTTGTAATGCACTTTTTTGTTTCTTCGAAAAGTGGTTATGTGCAATTTGAATTCATAGATTTTATACCAATTTGAAAAGTTGTTATTTAGGTATTGAGCTTTTAGACATTATTTCTTCCAGGGACGTTTCAAGTACCAACCTGGCGAAGTTAGGGCCTTTGGGATGCTTGCTGGAGGATCTGGAATCACTCCAATGTTCCAGGTATCATCAAGATGGATGCTGCTTTTATTCGTCATTAAGATGAAACCTCGTTTATACCATTCTATGCATTATACTAATTTCTTTGTTTTTTTGTTGCTCAAGGTTGCTAGGGCTATTTTAGAAAACCCACAAGACAAGACTAAGGTTCACCTTATCTACGCCAATGTGACATATGAGGACATTCTTTTAAAGGTAATATCTTTATCTCTTTTGTTGAATACTATATTCTTAACTTGTTTATACATGGACCAGCTTGTTAATTCAGTTGATGATCTGCTTGTATTGCCTTGTAGCCAATTTCATTTCATAATATAATATGCTAGAATCAAATATATCAATCAGCTAGTTTGTTGTATCCTGTTGTAGAAACAATGAAAACTATTTTCTTATAGATGTCTAAGAATTTTTATCATAATTCTTATCCTTCATTTCTTTTCTTGTTCTTTGTCAATACTATAATAGGATATTAAGTTTCTATAGCATAACGCATTACCATCTTATTGGCCAATTCCTGCATTTTGATTTGTCATTTAATTGAACCTTATGTTAATGTGCAGGATGAACTTGATGGCCTTGTTGCTAACCATCCAGGTCAGTTCAAGGTGTACTATGTCTTAAATCAGGTAAGTTGCTATAATGCGTAACTGTAATTCTGTTCTTGGCTGTTGCTTTTGCTTTATAATCGTCAATCAAGGAGCTATATACTATTTTTTATCTTGACACTGAAAAATGATAATATTTCTACTGAATTTTTTTGGTGTCCATTTGCCTACTAAATTTGATTAAAAATACAAGCAACAATTCAATATTTTTATCATAACTTGACGTAAACAGCTTATAGTCACTAACAGGGGAAAAACTTCAGTGGACCTTAACAAGAAAGGACTATCTTTCCAAAATGGGTAACTAAAACTTATTTGGATGAAATTAATGGAACTAGGGATCATATTTATGAATTTCTTAATCTACTTAACCCTCAAGTAGTTGACATATGTCTTCCTACGAGTTTTCAAATTGTTGAATGCATGTGTTCCGTGATATTATTCCATTAAGTTCACAGTATCCTAACTTCAGATAGCTGTTGCAATAGAAAATTGGGAGCTGGTTCTTTGATAGTATATTAGTAGCTTGGCGTGGTGTGTCCGCACCCGTCAAGCTATCTGCATTCGAACTTGATTTTTGTATGATATGACTAAAACATGATGATGCTGTATGGTATCATGACTTTAGATTACTCAATGTTATGATTAATGATCATTTGCTTTGATGTTATTTAATCTCCTTAGCCTCCTGAATCATGGAGCGGTGGTGTCGGATTCGTCTCAAAGGAAATGATTCAAGCTCATTGCCCTTCTCCAGCAACTGATATTAAGGTAACGATTTTAACCCTGCACAATGTTTCCTTTGTGCTTTAGATATCATCATGTTTTGTTTTGCCTAATGTCATAAATAAAGGGATGTTGGTATTAAACCAAATTACTCCTATACTCCTACTATTTTGAGTACTTGCTTGGAGTACAATTTATGCTCTGTTAATCATAGATTTTCAGTTAAACAAGTTTTATGCATAATGGCTAGAATCTTGATTTAAACTCTTAAAATCTTTGGATATCACGATTTTAAATGAGTCAATTAATTTTACAAAATTTGACTAGGTTTGACGATTTTACGATTTAAATCTTATTACATTTTATGGTTTACATACATAATTTACTTTTCCAACTTCACGTAAAATCTCGGTTTTCTCTACCTTTTATGAGATAGAATTAGACATTTGGCCTCTATCGCTTAAGCTCAACATCTTTACAAAGGACTTCTCTCTCAGACTTGTTGAGAGATGGGAAAGTGACACATCACTTATTTTTGTTTGTTTTTTGCTTTTGTACACAGAATCTCTTATCCCACCATCTTTGGGACATTTTTCCTACTGTCTTAACGATATTATTCTTTTGTTTAAAAAGGAAAAAAAGGTTTAATCATGTTACTTACGAAATTTCAGATCTTAAGATGTGGGCCACCACCAATGAACAAGGCCATGGCTGGTCACCTTGAGGCACTTGGATATGCTCCTGAGATGCAGTTCCAGTTCTGAAGTGATAGGCTTGATTTTGGTGCTTTTAACACTTCATTTTTAATGGCTTTGGTTATTCAAGAAACAGACATCAAAATTTTCTCTTGGCTACATAAAGCATGGTTCAACTGTGCTTATATTTTTCATAGGCGTTAGAGTTAAAATCTGCAATCTGCAATCTGCAATAATTGCTTCTCATTGTCATAATGAGATTGATACATTGACATGTGTTAGAATTGCAAATTGAGTTACACTATTGTATTCACTGAAAAATTTTCATTGCTCATTACCTAAGTTGGATGCATAGTTGGGTGTTGATTACCTAGTGGAGTTCTTAACATAAATAAATAGCAAAAGAGATTATTTAGTAGCCAGGTATTAAAGACTTCTTTATTGGAAGATTCAAATTTTTGCACTTCTAATTAAGCAACTAAGTACTACATTCAATAATCTTACATTCCGGGGTAGTATTAATTATACTATTATTATTTGTTGATACTTTCAAACGGTTTGGTGAGTCCGTGATTGAAACCATCTACTATTTTCAATACACTTGGTCATATTTATTTTGGCAACCAAACCGAGGACACGATCAACTAAGAAATATTCTAGCTCTCTAGTATATTTGTATAAGGAGTATAAACCTTAAGACAACTATAATTATTAAGACATTTCTTTTTCTTCAATGATAATTATTTAAATTAGTGTATCAAATATCAATAGGCTTTTTATGAATTGAACGTATATAATAACACATAAGATTGTTTCAGATGATATTCTAATTAACAGGTTTTAGGAAGTTCAAGTTTTACAAATATTTTTTTTTATAGTTTATATATAATAAAGGATATTTTAAAAAAACATTTATACATAAAACATTTTTCACATTTCCATTTTTTAGTAGATAAAATATTATCTATTTAGTTTACATATTCTTTACTTATGTTTTAAGATAAAATACTTTTTTGTTCCTAACGTTTGAACTAAACATCAAAATAGAAAACTTTGTTATTGCTCAAAATTGTTTCCTAATATTTTTCGAAATCTTTTGATATCCTCCTTCTACAGAAATCCATTTTCCTTCACCACAATTATAGCCATTAACACAACAACAATCAAACTCACCACCGAAGTCGACACAACGACCAAGCCTATCACTGCTACAAGACTACTACCACCACCATCATCACTACAATATATGAGCTTAATCTTTTATACAATTATTGTTTAACTCATTTTTATAGAGGGTTTAGAATAAAATTTAGTGTTTAGGATAAAAGAATATTTCAAAAGAATAATTAGTATTAGCCGAAAAATAGTTTTTTTTGGTGACTGAACATAACATAAAGAAAAAAGACCTAAGAAAAAAAGTAGTACTCCTCTCTAATAATAATGTCTAAATTATTAGGAGGTAGTAACCACTCTAGATACACCTGCTTATTTAAAACAGCAGTCTTAGCCATTAAATCAGCCGCTCTGTTTGCTGTTCGCTGGATGAGCACTAAAGTAGCTGTCCAATTGCGCTGGAGCATCTCTTTGATTTTGTCAAGCAGATCAGAGTCATTCTTAATCATGCTGGTTGTGCCTCGTGAAACAAGAAGAAACGCATCAAGATTATCAGTTTCACATATGACCTCTTTGCACTCGCAATCCCAAGCCATAACAAGCACTCTCCAAATAGCATGAAGCTCACAACAGAGAACACTAGAAAGAGGTATACTGGCAGAACAACCTTTTATCCAAATTCCCATGCTATCTCTAATAATACATCCAAAGCCAGCTAATTGCTCATTTTCAAAAACGCTTGCATCGCAGTTCACTTTACAGACATTCATTGGAGGTGGTTCCCAGTTATATTTCAAAGAAGAAGGAATAATATGTTTTTGGTTGATAACAACATTAGAGAAATCTCGAGCAGCATGTTTAACTAAGTGAACAATTTTCTCCTTACTCCATGGATCATCTTGGTGGAAGATGTCATTGTTCCTATCCCTCCAAATCCACCAAAAGGCCGCTGCAAAGAGAAACTCATTTTTGTTGAGATTAGAACGAATCCAAGACACAAAATCTAAATTAGAGTCCTCAGCGGTCATTTCCAAATTTAAGCTAATCCAAATATGACGAGCTTTTTGGCAAGTCCTAAAGCAGTGGTTAATATCCTCTAGAGCAAGATAACATCTCTGACAAAAATCAGAAGTAGAAATACCTCTTTGAAACCGGTAACTAGCTGTGGAAACTCCGTTGTTGAGGCAAAGACAGAGCAGACACTTTATCTTCTCTGGTATTCTCAAGCGCCAAACCCAAAGCCAATTTTCATTATCATTCCAGCCAAATTTCTTCTTCAATAGCCATTCATACCCGCTTTTAGTCGAGTAGGTGAGAGTATTTGAGTTTGTCCAAAACCAACCTGTTTTATCTCCTGCCTGCTTGATAGGATCAAAGAGCATCAAATCAAGTTTAACTTCTTCCGGAATCATTGTGCAAAGAATATCCCACCGCCAATGCCCAAGGTGCCAGACATCTTCTAACTTCAAGTGAGAATCAGAAATGTGCACAAAAGGAACCAAAGGAGCTAGCGTTCCGCATGGTCGCCAAGCATGATACCAAAAGGATTGAGACATCCTGCCTGTACACCAATCAAAACCATCACGAAGCTTTTCTATTGTCTTATAAATCGCTCGCCAAGTGTTTGAAACATTATTAGAAAATTTGGGTGAAAAGCAAGAACTCCCAGATAAATATTTTGCCAACATAATTCTTACCCAAAGCTTATCTTTATTATGTAATAATTGCCAAACAAGCTTTCCGAGTAAAGCAAAATTTACGCATTGAGTATCTCTAATTCCCAAACCTCCATATTTTCTTAGAGTGACAACTTTGCTCCACTTGACCAAATTTAAGCAACGCTCCCCCACCTTTCCCTTCCACAAGAATTGTCTAAGCACAGAATCAATCTTTTGACAAACCGAAATAGGAAAAAGAGTCAAATTCCCTCTTTTTAATAAAAATATTGCCGAAGACCGTAGAGTTGAATTCCAACGAAGCTTCTTGGACCCCCAGCAACTTCCTATGGATGCCAAAGTCTGTACTATCCCAAGATTTCTGAACAATGGCCTTGTAATAAGGATGCGTTGCCCATGCCGCTTGGAATCTAAAAGGCCGGTTTCCTTTCTTGATAGGAAGTCTTGACATCGGATAAGTAGGGGACAATGATCAGAGTGGGAACGACTGAGAACTTCAACAAAAGCTTCTGGAAAAAGAAGGCGCCATTCTGTAGTACAGCAAGCTCTATCCAATCTCTTTGCAATTTCTTTGTTTCCTTGAATTTTACGGAACCAAGTAAACCGTCTTCCAGAGGTTGTTAGATCAAAAAGACCACAAGAATCTAGAGTACTTGCAAAGATACTACTGCGATTTGAATAGAAATTACCCCCTTCACCTCATGAACACTCAAAATATCATTAAAATCTCCAACCACCACCCACGGGTCCTGAATGCACAAACCAATATCAAGCAGATGACTCCATAATTCTACTCTATTAGTGGCTTGAGGGCTGCCATAAACCGCACTACAGATCCATCTTCGCCCACCACCATCAATTTCCAAAGTTACACATTGATTCATAGCCCAAAGAATTTTACAAGAAAATTTTAAATTAGCAGAGAGGAACCAAATTCCTCCCTTGTGTCCAACAGCATCTACAATCCCTACAGGATAATAGTTTCAAACCCAATATGAGTTTCCACCAAAATAAAAAAAGTTGGTTGAAATTTTCGTACCAACTCCTTACAGTGCACCCGAGACATCTTATTTGACGCCCCCTAACATTCCAACTAATAATATTTAAATGGTCACAATCCATAAAAAATAAATTAAATAATTGGAATGTTTAATCATTCTACCTCACGTTGATGGACCCCTGTCTCCAAGTGTCTCTTTGTGGACTTGCACCGCAGAACCATCATTCTTCTGTTGAGGTTGGGTCTCCAAGTTTGTTGTTGCACTAACTTTATCAAGCTCTTTTTGTATTCGAGAATCCATTGACAATGCTTCAGTAGGTGAGTTTTGAAGCGAAATAGGACGCTGCCTTTTGTGCCCTGCTTTAAAAAAGGGAGTACTCTGATCCTTGAAAGTCATCTGAGTTGTTCCCAAAGAGCCAAGCGTGGATGGAGGATCTTTCTTTTCCTTAGGCCCCACCTTTGCATTTGATAAAGACTTCACCTTTGCATTTGATGAGGATCCAGCATGCATGTTATTAGACCCAAAAGAAAATTTCTTACTCACCAAATTGGAGCATATTGCTACATTGGCTTTTTTTGGCACCACATTGTGACCTTTACCCACTTTTTCCTTGCCTTTTCTACTAACTGTAACCCATTCACCCTCTTTTGCACGAGTATCCCTTTCTATACGTGAGTCTTGCAAATTATCATGCACAAGATCTGCTGCACTATGCTTCTCCATAATTGGAATTGATTTAATTGGAATTGATTTGGCATTAATTCCAAATTCAAAAGATAAATTTTGATTTTTTACTGGGATTTGACTACCTTCCACCGTTTTCTCGTTGTTATCTACAGGAAAAAGTGACAGCAAATTTTTCTCCTTCACCGTGCTTTCCTTCCCAATGCCATTGTTGTTCTCTTTCACACATTCTCTTGTGACATGCCCAAAGCAGCTACATTTTTCACAAATTAAATTCAAGTGCTCATATTCTATGTCATACATATGACCATCAACTTGAATTTTTTTTATAACTGGAAGTCCCAAGTTAATTTGCACACATGCTCTTGCATACTTTCCCCTCTCTGCAGACTTGGTGGCTAAGTCGATGCGGATCGGTTTGCCAACCGCTGACGCAATCATTTTCATGGCTCTCTCTTGATAATAGTTAATGTTTAAACCTGTGATTCTTATCCAAACCATGGTAGACCCAAAAGTGTTTTCACAAGGTCTGAATGAAGAACTCCAAGGTTTAACCGCAACATAGCTTCCAGTAATCATCCACGGTCCTCCAAGGAGAACTTTCTCTCTATCCTCCAAGAGATCAAATTTGACTAAGAAATAGTCAAAACCGACATCTAGTACCTCATATCCTCCTTTGGTTCTCCAGACACCTTTAAGCCTGTGCGTGATCGCTGTATAGCTAAAATTTTTTCCAAGAACTTTGATCACGATGGCATCTTTGTAGGGCTCTGCCAATATCTCTTTTGCTTCCTCAGTGAACGTCACAGTTGTATCTCCAAATCACCTTGCTTACCAACTACGATAGCCATCTTATCCCCATCAAGAGAATCAGCAACCTCCAAAGCTCTCCTTGCTGAGGCACCAACAACTTTATCTTTGAACGATATCCACTGACTTTGAGTCTTGTTACCATCTCCTTTAATCCCCTCCTTTTCACCTGATGTATGCCCCTTCCGCTCTCCCCCTTATTGCTTCCGCCGACATGGCCGGCTGCCTCGCTATGTGCTACTCTCGAAGACTCTTCCCCGCTCTCCCCACTCTCCATTTCACGTACTCTCATGTTAGCCGAAAAATAGTTAGTTCGTCAGTTAAAATATTTTGATATCATAGATAAATAATTTAATTTTTACCATAGAAGTTTTTTAGTAGTATCCCTATATTCAATTCGGACTAGTTGAAACTTCGATGACGTAAAATTTTGCCGTCCCATGATATTTGTCCTCACGTAGGGACGGTCTTACCCGAAGTGCTACCCCATAAAAAAAGTGATTATATAAAATAATGAAACCTACTATATTGAACCTATTAATCATCCCACAGAACAAATAAATAAGCAAATTTATTATATAAAGAAGTTAATTTTGATATATTAATAGTATAAAATATTTTGTACAATCATTTAGTCACATCTATTGTTTTAGATAATCATTCACATAGTTAATATAAAAATTATATATGTAGTATAGTCATACAACTAAATACAATTTCCTAACGTTTTAGTAATAGTACCGACTATTTGAGTATGTTTTGAATTCAGCAGGTGATTATAAAATTTGTTACATTAAATATTTTTCCATTGGATGATGTGTTAGCACATGATTCAGTGTTGAAAATTGAGAAGAAAGGAGGCAGAGTTTGGTGTAGTTGCTCGTTAGTTGTTTCCAATAGACACAAAATACTAAAATAATGGAGACCTCTTAAGCTTAGAAGAACGCTTCCACAGTTAAGACCCTATTCCCACGCTTCCTCCTCCTTCTTCCATCTCCAACTTTTGCATCATATCACAAAAAAAGAAAACACAACAACACAATCAGACAAAGATCTTCCGTGACCAAAATAACTACTAATTAAGGTAATACCAACCTTTGTAGAATTGTAGTGTTATTTTCAAGTGTTTTTGAATCATACCCCCATAAAGTTTTTCAACTTGAGTTTCAGCCCTTTTCTTCCTTTTTCCTTTTGAAGGAATGTGGACAATTTCAATGTGCAACCATGTTAACATATCATCCATGGTTAATTATTATTTCAAATAACATAGTGAAACTTGGTTGGAATGCTATTATTACACTATAACAATGGCTGAGAGGAATGTGTCACACTCACATTTCAAGGTTGTTTCTAGAAACTCCTTACTCTCCTTCTTTTCATTGATAACTATGTTGTTCATGATGTCATGGCTCTTCATTCTCCGATCCACCCGACCGGAGGACAATCCTAATGCGATCGACCGCAATGCGTTACCTGATTCCAATCAATTCTCCACCATGAACACCGAGTCTCCGTTTGGAAACCGTGCAATCCTCGGCAATGAACAAGATTTAGAACCAACTAGCCATGAGACTAAGAAAACATTGCCTGACGAAACAAATGATTCTGGAAAATGCAGCACCAAACCAAGAACAAGTGGCAAAAAAAGTGTCCTGAAAATTTTCATGTATGATTTACCTTCTGAGTTTCATTTTGGACTATTGGATTGGAAAGAAGAAGGGCATGGTGTTTGGCCTGATCTCAGAACAAAATTACCACATTACCCTGGTGGATTGAACTTGCAGCATAGCATAGAGTATTGGCTTACTCTGGATCTTCTTGCTTCAGAGCAACTACCTGAACCCTCGGATTCAAGAAGTGCAATCCGAGTTCATAACTCGAGCGAAGCCGACGTCATATTCGTCCCATTCTTCTCTTCTCTGAGCTACAACCGGTTCTCACGAACCGATCCGCACGAGAAGAGAAGCAATAACAAGGTGCTTCAGGAGAAAGTGGTGAAATTCGTGACGGCGCAATTAGAATGGAAGAGGTCAGGGGGGAGGGATCATGTGATCTTAGCACATCATCCGAATAGTATGTTGGATGCAAGGATGAAATTGTGGCCTGCTACCTTCATACTTTCGGATTTCGGAAGGTATCCTCCCAACATTGCAAATGTTGAGAAAGATGTGATTGCACCTTACAAGCATGTTGTTGAATGCTATGAAAACGATTCATCTACCTTTGATAGCCGTACAACTCTTCTCTACTTCCAAGGAGCAATATATAGAAAAGATGTATGTTCTTTCTTCTTCTTCTTCTTTTACATTCTAAACTTTTGACTACTACTGAGTTGCTTGCTTTTTCATTAGCAAATTATAATTAAAACAGGGGTTAACTAAGTTTTTTTCTTTTAATCTTTATTAGATTTAAATAGTTGAGTTATCTTCATATGACCTCGGAATTACATGTTCAATCCGTGGAAATAGCCATTAATAATTATCTGCGTACATTACACTCTTTGAATGCAGTCCTTCTTCAATTTCTGCGTTAACGCAGAATACTTATGCACTGAACTATTTTTTTATTAGATTTAGATTTTATTTTCCTAGTACATAGAATGATGCCATAAACTAATTGCACTTAGTATTAAAAACTTATGAACTAAAGTTTCAAGAAAAGTTTAAAGATGATAGATTATTTCATGCTTTTCATATGCAAATTACAATTAGAGCTACTGGGAATGGGAGTTCGAGATGGGTCGAAGTCAACCTAGACTTAGTACATGATAATTACCAAAAGGATTTAAGTAATAAAAATTGCACCTTAACTATCAAGAATAGTGGGAAATAGTTGGGGGTAGGAGAGGGTCACCTCTAAATAATGGATGGTGGCCATACCTATATTAGTACACATAGTTATGCAACATAAAGGGTTGATTTGTGGGGAATCAATTTTTATTTTTTCTAAGGGTTGTACCGGACCCCCTTATTATAAAAGATTAGTAACTACCCCCACTAGACAGCAGTCCTGTGATGACTTTTAATTTGATCCATGAAGTTGGGACCTTTCTTGATATAGTAGTAAATGTCTGCTTGTGTGGTCCTTTCTGGCTTTTAAATCATTGCATAATGTATATGATGGGAAGCCAGTGTGACTATGCTAATAGGTGTTTCTCCTAGTCCTAGCTATTCCATTATTAAAAAAATTGATGAGATTCAAACCCAAGAATTCTACCTAGGTCCTTGGGAGTTTATGTTTGATGACTTAGGGGGGTCTAGCTGATTTTGTCACTTCAGATGGAATTGCAAGATTATAGACACTTAAGAGCCAAATTTATGTGCGTAACTAGCTAGAAAATCAAGGTAGTTAATTTTTATATTGTTAATAAGATATTCTACCTTTTCCACACCACTTTATAAGCACTTATTTATTTTTATTTGTAATTATTCAATTTGTATTTATAATTTGATCAAATTTTTAATTATATTTTTTATCGTTTAAAAATTTA
>NC_029790.2:104637474-104648444 GCF_000816755.2 Arachis ipaensis | reverse complement strand
TTAAAAAACAAATAGATCCTTAATCTTTTAATTTGCAAACATTTAAATTTTCGAAAATTTGAAAATATATTTAAATCTTTGATCTTTAAAACTTGGACATATCGACCCCTTATATTCATTTGGGTCTATCAGACTCAACAAAAAATCAAACGTAACTCCCGTTGTCCTGACTTAGTTGATACCGATACACACATGAAAAAGTTTTTTAGATGAGTCAAATTAGATACAATCAATGTATTCAGATTTTAAAGAGGTCATGAATTTAAATGTATTTTTTTAAATTATCAAGGACTTAAATGTCCGCAAACCAAAAATTCAGGAATATTTGTTATTGGTGGATACTACTATGAAGACTTTATAATTGTCTTCGTATGAAAATATTTTGTTTTGAACCTTGGATGATAGATTGTATGATTAGATTTTGATATATTATAAAAGTGTTGTCTTTATTTAAAATGTGGCTAAATAAATAAGTCACATTTTTAAACAAATTATTTTCATTGGAGGATGTTTTTGCCATCTTCATTTGAGTAATTGCTTTTGTTATTTTTTCTTTTTTTTCTAATCATTGATAACACTTTTTAATTAAAAATAAAAATATAATTAAATTAAAAAATTATGCCAACTCATAAAATAAATCTTCCAATTAATAAAGTATTGTTTACATGTTCAGGGAGGGCACGTAAGGCAAGAGCTATTTTACCTCTTAAAAGAGGAAAAGGACGTACACTTCTCATTCGGGAGCGCTCAAAAAGGAGGAGTCAAGGACGCATCCGCCGGCATGCGGTCATCGAAATTCTGCCTGAACATAGCCGGCGACACGCCGTCGTCGAACCGCCTATTCGACGCCATAGCAAGCCATTGTGTCCCGGTGATCATCAGCGACGAAATTGAGCTCCCATACGAGGATGCAATCGACTACACCGACTTCTGCATATTCGTCCGCACCAGGGACGCTCTCAAGAAAAGGTTCCTCATAGATTTCGTCAGGAGCGTTAAAAAGGATGAGTGGACTAGAATGTGGAACAGGTTGAAGCAGGTTCAAAAGTTCTATGAGTTTCAGTTCCCTTCCAAGGAAGCTGATGCTGTTCAAATGATTTGGCAGGCTGTGGCACGTAAGGCTCCTCTCATGAGGTTGAAAACAAACAAGTCTAGAAGATTTTTTAGGTCTGTTTATGGTACTAATATGGGCAATGTTAGGGTTAAACCATCATTACCTACACCCAAAAACTTTTGGTGACTATGTGTTATTTATATTTATTTTTGTCTACTTAAGTCAATATACAAAATGGATTTTATATTGCTTAGCAGGTGGGGATTCAAACAAGTAATATTTCACCACACTAATAATTAATAATATGCACATTCTATGATCCAATTGAGATGGCTATTGGGTAAAAATGTGGGAATAGATGGCGGTATGATCCAATTGAAAAAAAAAAAAAAGAAAACACGTTGTGACCTCTTGGGGAGTTATTGTACTAATGGGGTTGGGTCGGTATATATGGCTTGTCATGTAAAAGAGGATTCCTCTGTTTTGAGAATTAGATAGAAACTTCTTCCTCCCTCTTTATGATAGTCATACTTTTCAATTTATTGAGGTTATGACTCAGAAAAATCAGAAGCAACTTGGAGTGCAAATATAGGAAATTAAAGTGATATATGCTTGTTGAACTATTTATTCAAGGAATATTAAAAGGTGGCTACTCCAATGAAAATTTTATGATTATGATCATGTGAAGATATTTCATTTTGACCATTGGATGATAGATTGTAGGGCTTGATTTTTATTTGAAGTAAAAGTATTACCTTTATTCAAAGTGTTACTAAACAAATAAGTTACACTTTTTAAACAAGGATCATGAGAAGATATTTTTGGCATCTTCATGAAAGCAGTTACCATATTAAAATGATACACGGTTTACAACAACAATCGAAGTTTTGGCAGGAATCCAATTAATAATAAGTCACAATTATTTAAGAAATTAGCTCCTATCAAAAAAAAGAAAAGGTTTTTAACGTCTTACAAGTTCAATACTGTAAATACAAATCAAGAGAAATCATAGGAGACTAGAAAAGTTTAATTATGTCAAATCGTTACTATATTGTTTTAAAAAATGTTCTTCGTTTTTCTCATTTTTTTTTACAATAAATCTCTTCTTATCTTGGAAGAGTAATTTTTCTCATTTAAATTTAAAACTTAGTTTTATCTTAGATAGTTTCTATCATTTGATATATTTTGTGTTAGGTTTGGACTTTTTTTTTATGTGGAGAAAAAATCTAAATATTAGTATCTAGACCTATAGATAATTGAAATTATTAAGGTGAGTTAGGGTTAAATGAGAGAAGTCTCATTTTGTCAAAAACACAAGCATTGCGAGAGAAAGAAAAGAAAAAATACTATCCATGTTTTTCATCAGAAAAGCAGAATTTGAATGTCCGTTTCGCACTCATTCACCATTAGATCGACGTGAAATTTAGATTGCATATTCAATTCATTTTGTTCTTCATTCTGAACGGTAAAAATTCTTATTAGAGATCTGCAATTGGAGAAATCGAGCTCGGATAGAGGCTCTATTTTGTGGTATTTTCATTTTCTTATTCTTGTCTTATAAGTTTTGATGCTTGGATTGTTTGACTTGTTGTATACACGTTTTGTGTAATAATTTGTGACTCTCTTGTATCCCTATTTTTTTTTTTTATCACAGTGAAGCTATTTTCTGGTCCTGGTGACTTGTGGTTTTTACTTCACATATTGAAGAGGTTTTTCGCGTTAAAAATCTTGGTGTGATAGTTTGCCTTTATTTTCTGATTTATGTGATTTTTTCATTAGTATTGGGTATTATTGTGCTGCTACCATTTATTGTTGTGTGTGAATATTGTTGCTCCTCTAATTCTTGTAAGTAGGAAATTGTGTATTTTACTCCTATCATTTGGTATCAGAGCTCAATTTTGGACATTTGGTTATTACTTGCTTGAAAGATAAAGACAAATAATTCTACTAGGATGATAAATTTGAATGGCACTATCCATCTATGGAAGGGCAAAATAAAAGATTTGTTGTTTGTCAAAAATTTACATTTACCCTATTTTCTGCAAAGAAACTAGAATCTAAAACAGATGAAGAATGAGAGTTTGAACACGAACAAATTTATGATTTTATTAGACAATCAATGGATGATAATGTTTATAATCACATTGCTAATGAGACTCATGCTAAGACTTTGTGGAAGCAAATTGAATCCTTGTATGCTTCCAAGTTTGGCAATAATAAATTGTATTGTTGAACATACTGATGAATTGGGGATACAAGGAGGGGTCACAGGTATTAGATCACTTGAATGAATTTCAAAAAATTCTGGATCAGTTGTCAAGTATGGGAATCAAGTTTAAAGATGAGGTTCAAGAATTGTGGTTGTTAAATACTCTGCCGAATTTTCGGGAGACATTTCATATCTCTCTTACTAATTCTACTCCAAATGGTAAAATGAGCATGCAACTTGTTAAAGGTGGCATTTTAAATGAAGAGATGAGAAGGAAGATACGGAGTTTTTTGTCATAATTTGAAATGTCAGTCACTAAAAATAAGGGAAAAAATCAAAGCAGAAGTAAAAAAGGTAGAGGTAAAAGCAGGAGTAAATCCAAGTCAAGATACAAGAATGTTGAGTGTCATTATTGTCATAAAATGGGTCACGTCCAAAAATATTGCTTCTTTGAAAAAGGAGAACAAAGGTAAACAAGAAAAGAAGGTTGATGAAAGTAATGATCGTGTATCTGCTATTTTAGATGATCTTCTCATTGTTGACATTGTTGATTAAGAGTACAAGGTCAATTTTATTTCTGATGATGGGTTCAGTTGAGTAGTTGATAGTGGCGCCTCAATACATGTTACATCAAAAAATGAGTTATTTACTTCTTATACTCTAGGTAATTTTGGAGTGCTTAAGATGGATAATGATAGCTTGACCAAGGTTATTGGTGTAGGAGATGTTTGTCTTGAGACTAATATAAAAATGAAGTTGCTACCCAAAGATGTTAGACACGCTCCAGATGTTCGGTTGAATTTGGTTTCAGCTAAAAAGCTTGATAATGAAGGCTTTGTAAACACTTTCGGCTTTGGACAATGGAAGCTTACTAAAAGTAACTTAGTGGTGGCTCCAGAAAAAGGTACTTCAAGTTTGTACATGATGCATGCCATAACTGCAAAAGGTAGTGTGAATGCGGTTGAAAGTAAAGAAGTTTGTAACTTGTGGCATAGAAGACTTGGTCATATTAGTGAAAAAACACTTAATTGTTTGGCTCGAAAGGACGTTCTTTCCAATTTGAAGAATTTAGATTTGGAAAAATGTTCTCATTGCATGGCTGGTAAACAAAGAAGATTATCTTCAAGAAGTATCAACCTTCAAGAAAATCAGACTTCTTGAAATTAGTGCATTTCAATATTTGTGGTTCTTTGAAGGTACAATCTTTTAATGGAGCTATTTACTTTATTACTTTTAATGATGATCATTCAAGAAAGTTTTGGACTTATGCTTTGAAAACAAAGAACCAAGCTTTAGAAAAGTTCAAACAATTCTAAGCTTTAGTTGAGAGACAAACAGGTAAAAAGCTTTAATGTATTTACACTGATAATGACGGTGAGTATCGTGAACCATTTGATGAGTATTGCAAGTAGCAAGGTATTAGGCATGAAAGAACACTTCCTAAAATACCTCAGTTGAATGATTTGGCATAAAGGATGAATAGAACACTGATTGAAAGAGTTAGGTGTATGCTTACTGAAGCTAAGCTACCTAAAGTCTTTTGGGGTAAAACATTAATTACAATGGTGACGAACTTGTTTTTATGTCGGTAAAGAATTTAATAAAAGTAATCGCGTTGTAAGTATAGCTTCTAAACCAACAGAGAATCCTTTCGTACAAAAGTTTTGGTTGTCACAAGTAACAAACCCCTAATAAAATTGATAATCGAAGTATTCAAACCTCGGGTTGTCTCTCAAGGAATTGCAGGGAAGTATGATTTATTATTGGTTATGAAATTGTATCTTTTTGGGGTTTTTTAAGATAAGAAGCAATAATAGTAAATGGCAATGGAAACAAACTAACTATAAAAACTCTTGGCAAGGTATGAGAATTGGAAATTCCATCCTAGTTATCCTTATCAATTGTGATGAGAATTGTTTATTGCTCCCACTTAGTTAACCCTTACTAAATAAAGGAAAGTCAAGTGGACTAATCAATTTGATTCTTCAAGTCCTAATCAACTCCTAAGGAAAGACTAGCTTTAGAGGGATCAAAAATAATTAGCAAATTCCAATTCTCACTCAACAAGGAGTTTGATAACTCAAGTGTCACCAATTACTCCACCAAAGCCAAAAGGGGAAAAATCCAAATTATTTATATCATAAATAGAAGAAAGCAATCATAAATCTGAAATACCTCAAATTGCATTAAATAAATAAATCAAATCTAACATGGAGAGTTCATAAATCAAATTGGGAAAATAAACAAACTAAAGCCATAGAATAAATAAAAGTAGAAGAGAAACTAAATTAAAGGATCATTGAACCTAGAATTAAGAAGGAATAACCATAAACTAAGAGAAATCCTAAATCCTAAAACCTAAGAGAGAGGAGAGAGCCTCTCTCTCTAGAAACTACATCTAAAACCTAAAATTGTGAATAATGAATGAATGTTTGAATGGATGGATTTCCCCACTTTATAGCCTTTAATCTATGTTTTCTGGGCCAAAAACTGGGTCAAAAATAGCCCAGAAATCACCCCCAATGTTTTTTGTTACGTCCAGCACGCGGCAAAGTCACGCATACGCGTCGTCCACGCGTATGCGTGGATTGAATTTTCTCCAGGTCACGTGTACGCGTGATCTATGCATGTGTGTCGCCTATCTTCAGAGCAGCTATGGCAAATTATATATCGTTATGAAGCCCCAGATGTTAGCTTTCCAACGCATCTAAAACCGCCTCATTTGGACCTCTATAGATCAAGTTATGGTCGATTTAGTACTAAAAGGTCAGGTTGGACGGCTTTAGCAGTTCCTTCAGTTTCTTGTATTCTTTTCACTTTTGCATGCTTCCTTTCCATCCTCTAAGCCATTCCTGCCCTATAAACTCTGAAATCACTTAACACACATATCAAGGCATCGAATGGTAATAAGAGAGGATTAAACATAGCAAATTTAAGGCCCAAAGAAGCACGTTTTCAATCATAGCACAAAATTAGGAAGGAAAATGTAAAACCATGCAAATGATATGAATAAGTGAGTAAAGAGTTGATAAAAACCACTTAATTGAGCATAAGATAAACCATAAAATAGTGGTTTATCAACCTCCACACACTTAAACATTAGCATGTCTTCATGCTTAGCTCAAGGAGATAAAATAAATGAGTAGGGAAAAGTAAGACTCATGCAATGCAATGCAACCTATGTATGAATGCAACTATATACTAAGATGATTCTGTCTACTTGGTTTAAAAATAAATAAGTTCTTCAAGACAAACATAAATCAGATTCCACTAATTCAAATCATATAGTGAAGACCAGTAAACTTGTAAGAAGACAGTTCATGAAAGCAGGGAACATAGAATCAAGCATTGAACCCTCACTGGTAGTGTGTGTGCAATCTAATCTCTCAAGTGTATAGGGTAGTCCACTCTAGTCTTCTCTAGTCATGCTTTCTAAAGCTTTGTTTTTCATCTAACCAATCAACAATTATTTAATGCACCAATGCAAACATCATGAGGTATTGTCAAGGTTGTAATGGGCTAAGGTAAGGGTGATGATATATGTATGACCAAGTGAGCTATAAATTGAATCTTTGAGTAACCTAAGCTATCACCTAACATACACACATACTCTAAAATTATGCCTAGCTATCCAAAATTCCCACTTTTGTATTTTTCACATACTCATGTATCAACTTTTTTTTTTTAATTTTATCACATATGCATTGATCTTTTATTAAATTTAACATTGGGGTAATTTTGTCCCCTGTTTATTTATTTATATTATATATATATATATTTTATTTTTCTTCTTTTTTTAATTAAAAATATGAAAGTAAACATAACATATCAATGCACATGGATTTTTAATTTTTCTGGTCTCACATGAGTAGGTACCCAAATTCCCAATATTTTGTCAATGAAACACTGTACACTTTCATCAATCCAAGTTTCCACCGTTCCTCATACTTAATTGACACACAATCTCTATCTTAAGCTAACCAAATATTCAATTGGGGTAATTAATTATTTTTCTGCTTAAGGCTAGTGATGCGTGAGCATCTTATCTATCTTTTCCTAGTGAATTTGTACTTGAATTGCTAAGTTTAATCAAAATTTAAATATCTTTTGGCCACTATGGATGCTACTTTAAGTTTTTCACAATTCTATTTATTTCAGGTAGCATTTAGATGGATTTAACGGAGTTTTGTAGCAGAAAAGGGAGAAAGCGAATGATGCTGTCAATCCTGACCTCCATGCGCTCAAACTGGAATAACTTAAGCTACAGAGATCCAATTGACATGATTTCAGTGGCATTCGAAAGCTAACTTCCAGGGCTTTCCAACGATATATAATATTACATACTTCTTCTCCAGAAACCTCTGCTTCCTCCACGTTGAACTTGGCCCCTGCCAAGTTCAGCGTGGAATTTGAAATCTCCCAAGAACGCGTACTAACCATTCCACACTGAACTTGAGAATTTCCAAGTTCAGCGTAGATCCAAAGCTCCAAAGGAAGAACTGCACCTCATCCATGCTGAACTTGAGGATTTCCAAGTTCAGCGTGGACCTGAATGAATCCAATGATCCCACGTACAAGGCTGCGCAGAAAGTTTAATGAATTTTGATTTAATTTTGTTTTATTTATAATTAGGAAAAGATATTATTTTAGTTTTAGAAAATATATTTTATATTAATTAGGATTAGATATAAAAGGGAAAAGAATCAGCCCTTCGGGCTCTTCTCTTCTCTTCTACCTCATTCCACAATTTACAGTTTTTCAGAATCCTTATTTTCTCTCTGAACCATGAGCAACTAAACCTCCATTGTTAAGGTTAGGAGCTCTGTCTATTTGTATGGATTGATTTTATTGCTTTTTCTATTTTAATTCATTCATGGATTTATAATTTAAGAATTGTTTTTGCTCTTTATCTTATGAATTTGGGTGGAACGGAAGTATGACCCTCTTTCTACTTGAGTTCTTGTATAACTTGGAAAAGCTCTTTACTTGAACAACAGATTGAAAACATATTCTCCTAAATTTTAATTATCTGAATTTAATGGAATATGTGACATATAATCCTTTTATTTTTAGGTAATTAGAGTTTTTGTGGCATACAAACTGGAATTTGATCATCACCCTCTAATTGAAATTAATTGACCAAGGAATTGGCTGTTGATGAATTTTAGAGGAGACTAGAAAAGTCTAAGGAATTAGGGTCTAGTCACATATAGTTTGCCATAAATTAAATCATACGTGATTAAAATAGTTAGTAAGAAAAATTAATCCGAAAAAATAGATAACTCTGAAACCTTAACTGTCTTCTCCATATTTCTTCCCAAAGTATTTACTTGTCTTTCTTCAATATTCTTTATATTGTTTAATGTCTTTTATATTGCCCAAACATTACTTTCTGTTTGTCTGACTAAGCCAATCACTCGACCATTGTTGCTTGATCCATCAATCCTCGTGAGATCAACCCTCACTCACCTGAGGTATTACTTGGTACGACCCGGTGCACTTGCCGGTTAGTTTGTGGTTGTAAATTCCGCACCAAGTTTTTGGCGTCGTTGCCGGAGATTGACTGTGATTAACAACTATTAGTTGTTTGATTGCTTAGATTAGGTGTTTTAATTTAAATTTTATTAAAATTTTGTTTATTTATTTTCGAAAAAAAAAATTAATAAATAGTACTAATATTTTTCTTAATTTCTGAAATTAAGTTTGGTGTTTCCTAGTTAGTTTTATTTTAATTTTTCTTATTTTAATTTTTAGAATTCTGTTCTTTCTTCTCTACTTTCCTATTTATCACATGGTGCGTTTAATTCTTTTTGGTGTTTTGTGCTAAGGAAAAATATTGGAGAGAGATCATATGGGTTACTACTCACACCCAGGGAGTGATTCTTATTATTGTGAATGGGGGAACTACCCAAATTTTGGTTGGCAAAGTCAAAACCAAAGAAACTTCAATGCTCTATATTCCAACTATCAAAAACCACCATCTCCATATTCATATCAAGAACCACCATCTTCATATTCATACCAAGAACCACCACCTCTCTATCCATATCAAGAACCATCATCTTTCTACCTATATCAAGAGCCACTATCTCCCTATCCATACCAAGAACCATCATCTCCTTCTTATTCATATCAAGAGGCACCATCTCCTTATTCATCTCAAATACCATCAGATCTTGAGCTTCTCATGAAAGAATTCTTACATGATATAAAGACGAGTGTCAAAAATATAGAGAAACATGTGCAGTCAATTATCAAGTCACATGAAGAGGAGCAAGCAAACTCCTTCCCAAGAGATATAATACAAGATCCTATAGAAGTAAGTGAGAAAATCAATCAAAGGAGTTTACACTCCAATGAATTAGAGTACTTTCCACCCTCACACATGGAAGAAGAGAAAGATGCAAAAACAAAGGATGAAGATGTGCCAACAAAGAAGGAAGATGCAGAAACAAAGGAGGTTGTAAGGGATGAAGACAATTATGGAAATCTACACTCCAATGAAGTAGAGACTGACATAGATAGTGAGTTTATTGAACCACAAATTCAAGAAGTTCTTGATGAAGGGTACACTCTAACTATCACACAACATCCAGATTTTGAAATCAAAGAAGTGAAGGCAACCAAGGAAAGCACTGAAAAGGGGATTGTGACCAAGAAACAGAAGAAAATATCCATGAAAAAGAAAAAGGTCAGCAAAAAACAATCCAACCTCTACCCCAACAAGCAAGGTGAATCAAGCTAATCACAGTAAAAGAAAGCTTGTTAGGAGGAATTTATATCAGGGGGCACTAATCTTCACATCTCCCCCCTTGGAGACATTTCTTTTAACCAACTGGAAGAAGAGGAAGAAACTTCAATAATCAAGTGTCAAGCTAGTGACGTTAAAGAAGCGCTTGTCGGGGGCAGCCCGATGATTTCGTATCTTAATCTATTTTTCGTAGTAATAGTTTTATTATTTATTTGATATTTTTTTTATTGAGTTCTACTATTTTTTCTTTGTTTTACGTATGCTTGATCATGCAGAATTTTTAGAACAGAAACCGGATACTTAGAAAAATTTTTGAACACTCTGGAGAAGGTTGAGTCTGCCAATTCCACGTCCAAGTTCAGCGTGGCATGTGCGTGTAATTTGGAAGGGAGTCTCTGCCAAGTCCACGCTGAACTTGGAAAATTCCAAGTTCAGCGTGGCTTACGATGTAACTTGTGTGAAAATGTTTAAAGATCCACGCTGAACTTGGAAAATTCCAAGTTCAGCGTCTAGAACGATGTCAATTAGCGTGCCAGGAGGCAAGACCCACGTTGAACTTGGAAATTTCCAATTTCAAGTTCAGCGTGGAAAACGCGTATCAAGTGAGAGTTGCCACTGCCATACCCACGTTGAACTTGGCTTTCTCCAAGTTTAGCGTGGGAATAAAAATAAAAAAAAAACTCTAAAACAAAATAATAATGAATATAGCTCTCTACAAACAAAAACAAAAAAAAATGAGGGAGAGCCCACGCTGAACTTGGTGTCGTGGAGCAAGCGTATCACACATAAAGCAAGTGACGCTGAACTTAAATTTTTTTGAGTTCAGCGTGGGATCTTATGCATGCAACAAATCCTCGCCAAACCTCTTGATTATTAATCCCCTTCCCAACCATCACACCCCCGCCCAATAACATATATATCTATTACTACCCCCCATCTACGTATATATACCTTAT
>NC_029790.2:104621792-104636146 GCF_000816755.2 Arachis ipaensis | reverse complement strand
TCTATATATATTTTAATTATTTTAATCTTTCTTGTACTTTTATTATTCTACTTTTTTACACTAATATTTATTTTTATTCTTCCGTCTGTCTTTTTATGTCCCTTTTTGTTTTCAGTTCTTCTTCGCTTGAGGACAAGCAAACTTTTAAGTTTGGTGTTGTCGCTTCGCTTGTGGCTTTTCTGTTTATTTTAATGGCACCAAAGGAAGGCGAATCATCTTCATGGAGGAGCACAACCTGAAGAATGAGGCGGCCACTAGGATAACTGAGGTGGTTGAGTTCCTTTCATTCTATATTTCCTCTTGTTCTTATTATGTTATATTCCTGTTTTCTGTTTATTATGTTATTGCATGATCAGTTACTATTTCAATTCCTAGAGTCTAGTTTTATTTACTGTTCTTCTTGTTATTTGAGTTTTATGTTAGAAAAAAATGTCTCATGTATTGCTCACTGAACTTGAATGTCAAAAGAAAAGAAAGAAGTGATGTAATGCATGAAAAGAGTGAGTTTATATTTAAGATTAATCTTATTTACTTAAATGTGGTGGTGTTATTTGTAACTCTGAATGAATGACATAAACAGAGCATATTTGAAATTGAATTAAGGAATGTTGATGTATGAGGAACAGGGATTTAGAGAACTATTATGACTTCTCTGAAATTAGTGAAAGCTTAATCCTTGAAGCAAAAGAAACAGCAAAAGAAAAATAAAAGCAAGGTCCAAGGCTCTGAGCATCAATGACTAAGGAGGTCAGACATGATTAAAAACTCAAAGAGTTGTTTCCTTAGTCATATGCTTGTGGTGTTCTTGTGTCAAGTAATCTTTGAGACAGAATATTTAGAGTCGAGACCAAATACATTTGGCAGAGTATGTCCAAGGCTTTGAGCACCACTGTCTGGGAGTAACTGAAAGAAAAATCAAAACCTAAAGAGAGTTCCCCAGTTAAGTGCTTGTGGTGTTTTTGTGTCAAGTGAAGCTTGAGACAAAACATTTAAAGTTACGGCTAGGCTCAAGGTGCAAAGTACCAAAGAAAAGAGAATTAAAGAAAATTTGTTGTGTTCAAGGATTAAACTGAAGTATAAAGATCAGAGAATTCATAATATAATCTGGATTCTAATTTCGAATAACACTGACAGTCCTCTGATTCAAGGGAGAGTAAGATGCCAAAACTGTTCAGAATTATAGGAGATAAACCCCACTTTAAGAATATACTTGAGCATAACTGAATTCTCACTTCTCATGCAAATTCACATCGTAATCATGCACTTATTTTGGTTGCTTGAGGACAAGCAACAATTCAAGTTTGGTGTTGTGATGCGTGAGCATCTTATCTATCTTTTCCTTGTGAATTTGCACTTGAATTGCTAAGTTTAATCAAAATTTAAGTATCTTTTGGCCACTACGGAAGCTACTTTGAGTTTTGCACAATTCTATTTATTTCAAGTAGCATTCAGATGGATTTGACAGAGTTTTGTAGCAGAAAAGGGAGAAAGTGAATGATGCTGTCAATCCTGACCTCCTTGCACTCAAACTTGAATAACTTGAGCTAAAGAGGTCCAATTGACATGATTTTAGCGACATTGGAAAGCTAACTTCCAGAGCTTTTCAACGATATATAATAGTATATACTTCTTCTCCAGAAACCTCTGCCTCCTCCACGTTAAACTTGGCCCCTGCCAAGTTCAACGTGGAACTTGAAAGCTCCCAAGAACGCGTACTAACCATTCCACGCTGAACTTGAGAATTTCCAAGTTCAGTGTGGATCCAAAGCTCCAAAGGAAGAACTGCACCTCATCCACGCTGAACTTGAGAATTTCCAAGTTCAGCGTGGACCTGAACGAATCCAATGATCCCTCGTACAAGGCTGCGCAGAAAGTTTAATGAATTTTGATTTAATTTTATTTTATTTATAATTAGGAAAAGATATTATTTTAGTTTTAGAAAATATATTTTATATTAATTAGGATTAGATATAAAATGGAAAAGAATCAGCCCTTCGGGCTCTTCTCTTCTCTTCTACCTCATTCCGCAATTTACAGTTTTTCAGAATCCTTATTTTCTCTCTGAACCATGAGCAACTAAACCTCCATTGTTAAGGTTAGGAGCTCTGTCTATTTGTATGGATTGATTTTATTGCTTTTTCTATTTTAATTCATTCATGAATTTATAATTTAAGAATTATTTTTGCTCTTTATCTTATGAATTTGGGTGGAACGGAAGTATGACCCTCTTTCTACTTGAGTTCTTGTATAACTTGGAAAAGCTCTTTACTTGAACAACAGCTTGAAACATATTCTCCTAAATTTTAATTATCTGGATTTAACGGGATACGTGACATATAATCCTTTTTTTTTGGGTAATTAGAGTTTTTGTGGCATACAAACTGGAATTTGATCATCACCCTCTAATTGGAATTAATTGACCAAGGAATTGGCTGTTGATGAATTTTAGAGGAGACTAGAAAAGTTTAAGGAATTAGGGTCTAGTCACATATAGTTTGCCATAAATTAAATCATACGTGATTAAAATAGTTAGTAAGAAAAATTAATCCGAAAAAATAGATAACTCTGAAACCTTAACTGTCTTCTCCATATTTCTTCCCAAAGTATTTACTTGTCTTTCTTCAATATTCTTTATATTGTTTAATATTTTTTATATTGCCCAAACATTACTTTCTGTTTGCCTGACTAAGCCAATCACTCAACCATTGTTGCTTGATCCATCAATCCTCGTGGGATCGACCCTCACTCACCTGAGGTATTACTTGGTACGACCCGGTGCACTTGTCGGTTAGTTTGTGGTTGTAAATTCTGCACCAGCTAGTGATGTGGTAAAATACAAAATAAATGGGGATTAAAAGGCTCGAGGTGGCTAATAAAGGTGATTGAAATGGTAGGCTATTTGGGATAAGTGAGCTAATAACAAATGATGGCCTCAATCATATGCAAGTATGTAAATACACTAAATAATGGATATATAGAATGGAACAAAGCAAAGATTGCAATCATAGAGAAGAAAATATACAAGAAAAAAATATTATGGTTAAATAGTGTAACCATGCAATTAAGCTCAAGTCTCACATGTTGTGTGTTCTTTTAGCTATAATTCATGTTCCAATTTACAATCTTCAAACAAGTTTAACAAAAAAGTTTTGATTTAAATTAGTGAAATTTTTCAAAAAAAAAAATAGGGTCTTAAAAAGAAACTTATCACTTCAACCAAGTAGTTGTGTAGAATATGCACAAAATCAAGCAAACATGCAATGAAACATGCAAATGCAACAATGAACTAACAAATAAAATAAAATATTGGTGTTGAGAAAAATAACTAACCCACGGAAGTCGGTATCGACCTCCCCACACTTAAAGATTGCACCGTTGTGCAAGTGGACGGGTTTCTCCAACTAACGCTTTTCTCCAAAGATTGTGCAGATGGACTTGTTTGTCTCCCCATTAAAAAGTTTTTCCTCTCCCTTCTTGGTGGCCATCCTGAAAGAAGAGGAAAAAGAAGAAAATAACCCAAAAATAAAGATAGGAAACAAATAAAATATGGTTGGGTTAATGCCAAATAATGAGAGTCTCAATTACATGGTAGCTACAACATGTATGTGAGAAGATAATAGAAGCAAATGGCATATTAATAGTGCAAAAATTGCAATAACAGGGGAGAGAGTGTGGGTAATGCAAGATAGTATAAGTGCATATCAATGCAAAAGGAATACCAGTATTATAAAAATTAGCATTGACTTATGAATAATAATACCCAATCAGAATAAAACAAGTCATGAAGCACCGGAATAATGCAAGAAAAGATGCAACAATTGAATAAGAAAATTTAACACCAATGGAAAAATAATAAATTTAGAAAAGAAAATAAAAATATGCACAAAATTAAAATGTAATGAATGAAAGTATGCAAATGAATTACGTAAAATAGGATGAAAGTGAAGAAGGATGAGAAGTTAAAGAGATGAAGAAGAAGTAAGTAAGAAAGAAAGAAGAAAGAAGAAAAGATAGAAGAAATTAGGATTTAGAAAAGAAAAGATAAGATAAGTGGCGGCGCAGGGATCTGGTGGTGTTGCGTGAGTGACGCGCACGTGTACTCCATGCGTACGCGTGGGTCGCGCAAATGGTGAGACGACGCAGCGGCGTCGGTCACGCGTACGCGTGACCGAGCTTGTGCTACTCGCGCGAAGGCAGCCTTGCGTGCGCACAACTCTCTGTTTGCATTGGGGTGTGTGCCAAAATAGCATATGACGCGTGCACATCATTGACGCGGATGCGTGAGTGTGCAGAATTGGAAAATGACGTGCACGCGTCAGGGACGCGTACGCGTGAGTGACTTTGTGCCTTGGGCATAGTTCCCGCACCAGGCCATCACAACTTTCGGCCCGACACCTATTTACGTCGATTTTCCAAGGTCACGCGTGCGCGTCAATGACGCGCACGCGTGATGTGCCAAATGTTCAAATGACGCGCACGCGTGAGGGATGCGTGCGCGTGGCTATGCTTGTGCGATTGGCATACTTTTTGCATTGTTCCCACACAACTTTCTTCCACTTCTTCTCTCTTCTCTTTTCTTTATTTTTATTTTTTTATGCAGAATGCAGAATGCAGATGCTGATGATTATGCATAAATTATGAATGAAAAACTTGTAAAAAATAAAACAAAACTAGGAATAAAAAGGAACAATCATACCATGGTGACTTGTCTCACACCTAGCACTTTTAGTTACCTTGTCATGGTGGCTTGTGCTTGAACTCATCCCGGAATCTCCACCAATGTTTGCAATTCCAATAGCCTCCGGGGTCCTAAACTAGGCACATAAAGCCTTTGAGCAAGTTAAAGCAAGTGACAAGGCCCCAAGAGTGTTGATATTTGGGATGAATTCTGGGATCCCAAACCTTGCTTTCGCACTCGTTTTCTTGTTGATCATCATTTTTCCACTTGGGTGGTGAGCAATTGGAATTCTCACTAGACCCATACAATTTAGTATTCTTCCAACCATGATACTTCAGCCGTGAGCTTCCTACCACAATGAACCTAGGATTGTGTTGCCAACCACTAACCATCTCCCTCTTACTCTTATAGTCACAAAGAGCTCTAAGTTGCCCATCCGTCTCAAGCAAAGCAGATTCAAGTGGGCTAATTAAGCTTAGAGATGAGAGATTTACCCACTTGAATGAAGGGATAAATGATGATGACTTTGGGGGAGAGGTCTCCAACAACCTTGGCAAGGTGATCTCCAGCTCCATTCCCTTGGGCTCCTCTTTGACAACTTCCACCTCTTTGCAAGCTTCTTCAATATCAACCTCTTCCTCTTGGTAGCTTTCTTCCAATTCGATCTCTTCTTCATTGTTCACCAAGGGCATGGGAGGTTGTGCTTCTTCTTCTTTAATCTCCATGTCAAGTCCAATGGGAGAGGATTCAAATGTAGATAAGAATTCATCAATGATTGAATCCATCTCTTGATCATCCCCTTCAAAGTCTTCAACCATGATATGCCTTGGAGGTTGTACACCCTCCTCAACATCAATTTCAAGCTTCTTGGAGGGAGGTTCTATGACTGGAGGTTCCCATGGAGGTTCCGCATCTCCTAAATCTTCAACCACTTCTTCCTCTTTAGCTATTATGGCTTCCTCCACTTGTTCCAATACAACGTCATGCTCCTTACTGTCCACCGGAGTTTCTAGCGTCTCCTTCATGCTGCTTCTTCATTAGATTCTCCACATGAAGCCATGGGAGTTCCTTGAGTGTCCGAATGTCGGGAAGCTAATTGATTTATCGCTTGCTCCAATTGATGAAGGGTTTCATGAAATCGATCCACTGTTTCCTTGAGACAATCCTTTGATTCTTGTTGCGCTCGGCTATCATAAGTAGGATCATAGTGCTCTTGGATTGATGGATATGGACATGGTGTATATGGAGGTGGTGGTTCTTGGGAGTAATTGGGTTGGAATTGGAGTGGCTCTATGTATGGTTCATACGGTTCATAGGGTGGTTGGTATGGTGGATATGGGTTAGGGTCATATGGAGGTGAATAGTGTAAAGGGGCTTGTGAGTTTGGTGGTTCAAAGGTATGTTAGGGAGGTGGTTCGTAAGCATATGGTGGGGCTTGTTGGTAACTACAAGGGGGTCCACCATATTCATCATCTTGGTACGCTCCCTGGAATGGCTCTTGACCATAGTAATTTGGTGGAGGTGGTTTGTCACGAAAGGGTCCACCATAACTATTGTCTTGGTATGCATCATAGAATGGTTGTTGGTTATAGCGCATTGGAGGGGGTTGTTGCCAAGAGGGTTGATCAAATCCTTGTGGCTCATCCCATCTTTGATTCTTCCAACCTTGATGCCTGTTCTCATTATAGCTTCCATTCCTTACAACAACATTAGAACCAAACTTGAAACCAGAGGGGTGAGAATTCATAGTAGCTAAAGAAAATAAAAACTAATAAAAATTAATGAAAATAAACTCCTAAAACTAGAAACACAAACAAAGAAACGAAAAAAGCAAAAACAAAAACAAATAAACAAGCAAAAAGCAAATATTTACAATAACCACTAATAAGGCACACGTTTGCAATTTCCCGGCAACGGCGCCATTTTGACGAACTGGTTTCTATCGGTAAAGAATTTAATAAAAGTAATCACGTTGTAAGTATAGCTTCTAAACCAACAGAGAATCCTTTCGTACGAAAGTTTTGGTTGTCACAAGTAACAAACCCCTAATGATAACCGAAGTATTCAAACCTCGGGTCATCTCTCAAGGAATTGCAGGGAAGTATGATTTATTATTGGTTATGAAATTGTATCTTTTTGGGGTTTTTTAAGATAAGAAGCAACAATAGTAAATGGCAATGGAAACAAACTAACTATAAAAACTCTTGGCAAGGTATGAGAACTGGAAATCACATCCTAGTTATCCTTATCAATTGTAATGAGAATTGTTTTTTGCTCCCACTTAGGTTTGGTTTGGTAAAGCTTTTACTTTCTGAAAGTAGCTTATGAATGCTGTCTTTTAAAAGACAGCTTTTTAAAAGCTGCAACACTTGCGTTTGGTAAAATCAAATTAAAAATGACTTTTAATAAGCACAAGCACCACAATTGTGTTTGGTAAAACAACTTTTAAAACTTAAAAAAATTATAATAAACATGTTTATAACGAAGAATAATTTATTTTTTCAAATTTTTTAAAATTTTATATAATATTTTAAAATAAAATAATTTTAAAATAAAAAATTCATAATAAACATAAATATAATAAATAAACTCTTTTATTTTTTAAATTTAAAATTTTATATAAGTATCATAAAAATTTATTTTATCCTAAACATCATCATTAAAAATACTAAATTACCTAACTCAAATTTTAGAGACTAATAGTTTAAATATTTACTTGATTGTACTAATATAAATAGAGTTATCATTAATCAATAATAAAATTTGTATGTAATCCAATGTTAGTACTGGGTACGTCCATTACCCACTTATATATATTGGCTCACCTTTACAAATCACAAAAAATGGGATACATATCTCAAATAAACTACTCTTACATATGATTATATATTTATATTTACATATGTATATACATGTTGTTATTATAATTTTGACTAATGTTCCTACAAGAAAAATTTTATGATTGGTTTTCATAAACCAAGTCAACCTCTTCACATTTCAAAAAACAGATAAAAAACAAACAAACATAATAAATCTACTGAAAAAATACACAAACAACGCACAAAAAAATAATATAAATATATAGAAGTTCATACCTAATATGTGATAGAGATGTATTTGTGTTGAAATTTGTGAAGATTAGGTTAAAAAATAAAAAAATATATGAAGACTGTGTTAGAATTTGTGAAGGTTAGGATGAGAAGTTAGAAATATCTGAGGATTTAAATTACAATATAATAGCGGAACATATCTGCGGAAAAATAAATAAAATTTTATAAGCACAAGCCAGTTTTGAAAAGCTCCGCTGAGGTGCTTTGAAAAGCACCCATAACTTTTAAAAGCCGCAAGCACAAGCACTTGGACTTTTTAATTTACCAAACGCAAAATGAGGTGCTTGTGCTTTTTAAAAGCACAAGCACCTCTTGGAAAAGCTTTACCAAACCCAGCCTTAGTTAACTCTTACTAAATAAAGGAAAGTCAAGTGGACTAATCAACTTGATTCCTCAAGTCCTAGTCAACTCCTAAGGAAAGACTAGCTTTAGAGGGATCCAAACTAATTAGCAAATTCCAATTCTCACTCAACAAGGAGTTTGATAACTCAAGTGTCACCAATTACTCCACCAAAGCCAAAAGAGAAAAAATCCAAATTATTTATATCATAAATAGAAGAAAGCAATCATAAATCTGAAATACCTCAAATTGCATTAAATAAAGAAATCAAATCTAACATGGAGAGTTCATAAATCAAATTGGAAAAATAAACAACTAAAGTGATAGAATAAATAAAAGTAGAAGAGAAACTAAATTAAAGGAACATTGAACCTGGAATTGAAAAAAGATAATCCTAAAACTAAGAGAAATCCTAAATCCTAAAACCTAGAGAGAGGAGAGAGCCTCCCTCTCTAGAAAACTACATCTAAAACCTAAAATTGTGAATTATGAATTGTATGAATGAATGGATGGATTCCCCCACTTTATAGCCTCTAATCTGTGTTTTCTGGGCTAAAATCTGGGTCAAAATAGCCCAGAAATCGCCCCCAGCATTTTTTGTTACGTCCAGCACGCGGCAAAGTCACGCGTACGTGTCGTCCACGTGTACGCGTGGATTGAATTTTCTCTAGGTCACGCATACGCGTGATCCACGCGTGTGCATCGCCTATCTTCGGAGCAACTATGGAAAATTATATATCGTTGCGAAGCCGCAGATGTTAGCTTTCCAACGCAACTGGAACCGTCTCATTTGGACCTCTGTAGCTCAAGTTATGGTCAATTTAGTACCAAGAGGTCAGGCTGGACAGTTTTAGCAGTTCCTTCAGTTTCTTGTATTCCTTCCACTGTTGCATGCTTCCTTTCCATCATCTAAGCCATTCCTACACTATAAACTCTGAAATCACTTAACACACATATCAAGGCATCGAATGGTAATAAGAGAGGATTAAACATAGAAAATTTAAGGCCCAAAGAAGCACGTTTTCAATCATAGCACAAAATATGGAAGGAAAATGTTAAAACCATGCAAATCATATGAATAAGTGAGTAAAGAGTTGATAAAAACCACTCAATTGAGCATAAGATAAACCATAAAATAGTGGTTTATCAAATGGCTCATGTGATTAATTTGAGTCCTACAATTGCTTTGGATAATGATGTTTTGAATCATGTTTGGTCAGGTAAAGATGTCTCGTATGATCACTTGAGAGTCTTTGGTTGCAAAGCATTTATTCATATTCCAAAGGATGAGAGGTCCAAGTTGGATGTAAAGGCAATACAATGCATTTTTATTAGATATGGTCAGGATGAGTTTGGTTACAGGCTTTATGATCCCGTTGAAAAGAAGCTTGTAAGAAGCCGTGATGTAGAGTTTATTGAAGATCAGACCATTGAAGATATTGATAAGATAGAGAAAGGTCAATCACAAGAGAGTAGTGACTTGACTAATGTAGATCCAGTTTAGCTGCCTTCTTCACCAAAACTAGCAAAGAATCAAGACCAGGAGCATATGCAGTAAAATGAGCCTTTGGTTCCTGATAACCAGGAGATGGGAGATCCAACTTATGCTCCAGTTGATGACGATGTTGATAGTCAACCTGAGCTTCCTGAAGATCCACCGGGTTTCCATCCTAGGAGGTATACTAGAGAGTTAGGACCTTCAATGAGGTATCCTTCTAATGAGTATGTGACATTTACTATCGGATATGTGACATTGACTGATGGGAGAGAACCTGAATGTTATGAGGAAGCTATGAAAGGTGACGACAATAAGAAATGGTTTGATGCAATGCAAGATGAAATAAAATTATTGCATGATAATCAAACATTTGAGCTTGTAAAGTTGCCAAAGGAAAGAAAGCTTTGCAAAATAGGTGAGTTTATAGGTTGAAGCATGAAGAAAATTCTCAGTATCCAAAGTATAAGGTTAGATTGGTGGTCAAGGGCTATAGGCAGAAAAAGAGAGTTGACTATAATGAAATATTTTCACTAGTTGTGAAAATTCTTCTATTAGAATTATTTTAAATCTGGCTGCAAGTCTTGATTTAGAGATAGAGCAGATGGATGTGAAAATGACTTTCTTTCATGGTGATCTTAAGGATGAAATTTACATGGAACAACCTGAAGGTTTCATGGTAAAAGACAAAGAGGATCATGTTTGCAAACTGAAGAAGAGCTTATATGGTTTAAAGCAAACTCCGAGAAATGGTACAAGAAGTTCGAGCCTATTATGGCAGAACAAGGCTACAAGAAGACTACTTCTGATCATTGTGTATTTGTAAAAAAGTTTGCCAGTAATGATTTTGTTATCCCTTTGATATATGTTGATGACATGCTTATTGTTGGTTAGAATACTTCTAGGATTAACATGTTAAAGAAGCAACTTGTGATGTCATTTACAATGAAGAAACTTGGGCCAACAAAAGAGATTCTTGGTATAAGAATTGAGCGTGATAGAAAAGAGAAGAAACTTTGGTTGTCACAGGAAAAATACATAAAGATAATATTGCACAGGTTCTAAATGGAGAAAGCAAAGGCTGTTAGCACTCCTCTTGCTACACACTTCAAATTGAGTTGCAAGCAAAGTCCATCAAGTGAAGAAGAGAAGAAAGCAATGGAAAAAGTTTCATATGCATCACCCGTGGTAATTTAATGTATGCTATGCTGTGCATAAGACCGGATATAGCTTATGCTGTTGGTTGTATTAGCTGTTTTGTTTCAAACCCAAGAAGAGAGCATTGGAATGCTGTAAAATGGATAATGAGATATCTTCGTAGTACTTCTAGCATGAAGTTATTTTATGGAAGTGAGAATCCTATTCTAATTGGTTTCACTAACTCAGATATGGCAGGAGATATTGATTCTAGAAGGTCCATTTTAGGCTTATTTTTGCGGGTGGAGCTGTGTCTTGGCAATCTAGGTTCCAAAAACGTGTTGCTTTGTCTACTATTAAGGCCGAATTTATTGCCATTACCAAAGCGTGGAAGGAGATGCTTTGGATGAAGAAATTCTTGAAAGAACTCGAGTTTTCTCAAGAGAGGTATGTCTTGTTTTATGATAATCTTGGTAAAAATTGTACTTTTAATTCTTGATCCAAACATATTGATGTGAGGTATCATTGGATATGTGATGTTTTAGATGTTGAGTTGTTAGAACTTGAAAAGGTTCATACTGATGACAATGGTTCTGATATGATGACCAAGACATTACCAAGATGGAATTTCGAAATTTGTTGCTTAATCGCCGGATTAGCGGTTACCTCTACATAGTCATGAGGGAGAGATTTATTAGGTTTTGGATCCCTTTCAATGTGGAGAAAAAGTCCAAATATTGGTATCCAGGTCCATGGATAGTTGAAGTTGCTGAGGTTAGTTAGGGTTGAATAAGAGAGGTCTCATTTTGTCAAAAGCACAAGCATTGAGAGAGAAAGAGAAGAGAGAACACTACCCACATTTTTCATCAGAGCAACAGACTTTGAGCATTTGTTTTGCACACGTCCACCATTGGATTGCGTGAAATTTGGAATGTATATCCACCTTATCTTGTTCTTCATTCTGAACGTGGAGATTTCAATTGAAGGTCTGCAGTTTGAGAAATCGAGCTCGGACAGAAACTCTATTTTGTGGTATTTTCATCTTCTTGTTCTTGTCTTTTAAGCTTTGACGCTTGGGTTGTTTGGCTTGTGCAGTAATTTGTGACTCTCTTATACCGTATTTTTTATTATAGTGAAGCTATTTCCTGGTATTGGTGACTCGTGATTTTTACTTCTCATATTGAGGAAGTTTTTTGTAAAATCCACAAAATTAGTAAATAATTAGCCAATAAATTAATTATTAATCCAAAAAATTAGAAAATGGAATTTTATAGTTTAATGAGATAGAACTAATTAAAATAAGAATTTTGACATTAATTTTAAAAAATTTAGCCCAAAATTAGGGCAAACCGACCAAATCGTGCTCGTATTGGGCCCAAGGCCCAACCCAATCCATTACAACACAAAAGACCTTAGCTTTTCTTTCCTTCCCCAAATGAAAAGCACGCTGGGCATGCATGGAGGAGAAGAGAAACAAGAAACACCCTTAACCTTCCACTTTAATCTCACATAACTTCCTCCTCTGAGCTCTGATCACCGAACCGTTTGCGGCCACGCATCCGCAGCGTTGAGCTCTACAAAGCCCAATAACTAATTGGTAAGGAACCTTGGATTTCACTCTCAGCCTCTCTTTTCCCCTAATTTTTTGAAATTATTTTTCGAAATTATGAGCCATGAGTATTGAAAGTCCTTATGTCTTGATGTTAAGGTCAAATTAACTTGAGAAATTAGCGGCTTTTTGTTAGCCTGAGGCACGATTAAGGTAAAGTCCCTCGAACCCTAGTCAATCCCTTGATTATATGTATTTCGGTATTAAAATTTGGTATATAAATGTGATAATATGTGTTAGGTAGTATATATATAAAATTGGAACTCATTTGAAGAGACTGGAAGCTTGATTGGGAAAATTGGATGCTAAATTTTGGTGGTGGAGCTTGTGAACTTGCGTAGTTGGGTTGTCTTTGGGCTATACAAGGAAATCGACCAAGGTATAGTTTTGGTTTCTCGTATCTAAAATATAATGTGTCGTGAAAACTTAGGTTAGTGACTGTAAGATCGGAATTGAATTGTTGACGGTGTTGTTGGTTGAGATTGCATAATATGTATGTTGGTTAGTGATTTTGGAGGTTAAATTTGAGGCTCTTATGAATTATGTGTGTGACCTTGTATATGACATTGGTTGGTATGTATAAGGATTAGTAAATTTTGAAGTTGTTATTGGTGCCATATTTGTTGTGTTGTTGAGATTACATTTGTTAGAGATAATTGATGAGGCATATTGAAATATTATTGTGAACTTGAATTATTGAACTGAAATTGATGAAAAGTGGTGAATCGATAAGTTGTGGGAGAAATAAGGAAGATTGAAATATGATTGGGGAGTGCTTGATGCAGTTAGGATAAGGTTTGGTTTAGTTTTTGAAAGTTTTGAAATTGGTTTGTTTTGAAAGTTGAGGTTTGTAAAGTGTAATGAAAAATATGATTTTTGACCAATTTTGACGGAGCAAAAACTTGGCCTCCGGACCTCCGATATTTATCAAACTATGTTTTAAAACTTGCACGCGACGCGAGCTCTTGTTTCGGGCTGCACTCCTCACATACGCGAGCAAGTGTACGCGTACGTGAGATGTCGAATTTTGTAGGGGCGCATACACGAAAATTGACACGTGACGCAAGCTCTCGTTTTGGGTTGCACTCCTCACGTACGTGAGCAGGAGTCGCGTATGCGAGATCTTGTTCTTCCAAAACATTGATTTTGTTTTTAAATGCATTTTCTCCCACTTTTAAATCTTTTTTAACTCTTGTTTAAAACCTGGTAGGTGGGATTTGGGTAGTGAAGTATAATTAGGGCTGTGAGGAAGGTAACTTGTTGATGAAGAAAGAGATAAAGTAAATGATGATGAATGAGGAAGTGTTGTAATGTTATATATGCTGTGAGAGGTGACTAAGTTCATGATGGATAATAATGAGATGATGAATGAATGAATGTGTGTTTGAGATACTGCGCAATAGCAAGGATTGTGGTTCGTCCTGCTTGCTCCAAACCAATACTTGAGATTTGATAATAATGATGATTGTTTTAGACTGAATGAATGTATGTTTGAAATACCTTAGCTACCCCACTTTGTTTATGGCTTATTTATGGTTGTAAAGTGTAGTTTAAAGTTTAAATCTTTTGTCAAAAGTTCTAGAATCGCCTTCGGCTTTCCCGGGACATTATATGTTAGAGATGTGAGTACTATTACCATGCTGAAAACTTCTGGTTCTCACCCCATACATATTTTGTGGTTTCTAGATGCAGGACATGAGGTACCTCGCTGAGGCATACTGGGAGCTTCTTACAGCGAAGACCTTTTGTATTTTGGGACTTATTTTGGCTTGATGTATATATGTAGATACTTATTATCTCCACTATTTATGTATACGATGCTTTATCCCTCTTAGAGGTTGATTCGGAAAAACAGGTTCCGTAATCTGTATTTTCGGTTCTTTTGGGATTCTCATGTATATATATATATATATATATATATATATATCTGTGTGTGTGTGTGTGTGTGTGTGTGTGTGTATGTATGTATATGTATATATGTTTGT
>NC_029790.2:104595711-104621726 GCF_000816755.2 Arachis ipaensis | reverse complement strand
GTTTTAACTTTCTTCAAAGGCTCCTCGATAAAAATTTTTTTCAACTATATTATATATATAATTTTACTTTTACAGGTCATAATACCTCACCACCTCAGTTTTATGACTTAAGCATAAAATTAAATGTCGTAGGGTGTTACATTTTTCACGTTAAAAATTTTAATGTGATAGCTTTCCTCTATTTTCTAGTTCATGAGATTTTTCCATTGATATTAGATATTATTGTGCTGCTGCCATTTATTATTGTGAGTGGATATTGTTGCTTATCTAATTCTTACAAGTATAAAATTGTGTGTTTTATTCCTATCATTTTAGAACTAGAACATTAGAATCTATAAAGTGTTTCACACACTCTTTACTTTTTGTAACTTGATCCATTAAGATAAGATACAGTATCTATGTTTTTTAGATCAATCTAGTTGGTCTAAGTCATTGTGATGTTTGAAAAAGTTCTAAGTATATGTAAGATCCTTTAATCAATGTATTTGATTTGAGTTAAACTTATTCTAAAAAAGTTTGAGGCAATAATAATAGTTCTTAAACTAGTAAAAATCTAAGTCAAATTAGCTTGTAAAAATTTGAGGAGTATCTTGTAACACTTATTCAAATAGTAAAACTCTCAACTTGATTGAAGACTACTATATATATATAGCCATTGCTAGCCAAACTGCAATATATCTTGATGTTTATCTTTTCGACTCCATCACCATTTATCTACTTTGTTTATCAAAATTGTTTTGAAACATTTTTAAGTAGGATACACACATGAGAACCTTTCTTCCAAGGAAATATATATCATTTTTCTAAACATATATCTTTTACTACTTACAAGTAAAACAACTTGATAAACTTTCTTAAATACATTTTAAAAAAAAGTTGTAACTAACTTCGATTCAACCCCCTTCTTATGAATATCTATGTATTTCAATTAATATTAGAGCTAATACTGTAGGCATTTGTAGACGAAAAAGATATAACAAATGGAAGATTTTTCAAGTTACAGTGAGAAACTCTCTTTTAATTATTTTTCATACATTGATGGAAAAACTATTTTTATTGGAGAGACAAGATGGAACTCTTGATGAACTTTACTAGTCTAAACTTGTGGAAGATTGTTTAACATGGAAATTATGTAGCTACCTACACAACTAATGGGGAGATGACAAGGCTATCAATGTAATACCCTACCACACAGAGTCTTATGCTTAAGTCATAAAACAGAGGTGGCGAGTTATTACGACCTCTAAAAATAAAGTTTAGTACGTATAGTAATGTAAAATGATTTCTAACTAGGAGCCTTTGAAGAAAAAGGGATAAATCAAAACGGGTAAATCGAAAAGCGCAACACTCCGATCGATAACGTAAACGAAACAGATAAATGATGAGCTAACGCGATAAGATATACAAGAGAGTGCCAAAATACAGATATCAAGACTCGGGACTCGGTTTGGAAAGATAACCGGTCAGAGCTTATAAGTATACATACATATATAGTAGGGAATCCCAAAAGAATCCAAAAGACAAAATACAAAACCTATTTCTCCGAAATAACCTCTAAGAGGAGTCAATACAAAATATATATAAACAGTGGAGAATATAAGTATCTAAACAACTATATAAGATCAAAATAAAATCCCGAGAGCTAATGATATTCGCCAAAATAGAAGTCTCCAGCATGCCTCAGCGATGAGCCTCACGTCCTACATCTGAAAACCACAAAATCCACATGGGTGAGAACCGGAGGTTCTCAACATGGTAATAGTACCCAAATATCTAACATGTAATGTCTTGAAAAAGCCGAAGGCAATCCTAGAACTTTCAGATATAATCAAAACGTATAAATATACTAAACCATGAGAAATACAAAAGTAGGCAACTAACTTAAGGATTTTCAATCTAACTAAATATCCCATTTTCAAGTCCTTCAAACCTCCCAACCGCCAACAATAAAGATATGCAAACACAAGTATATCACACAAACAATGCACAAGTAGGAAGCAAGTAAGACAATTAGGCAATTAGCGAGTAATGATGCAATCAATTAGGCATTCCAAACAAATCACATATGATGCATATGATGCATACCTATCCTAGTGTCTAATGAGTCTCATCTGTCGGTTATAAAGCCAACCCGACAAGTCTTGGTAGCTAACCATCGGACTGTCCCTCTGTCGTGCATCCCTAACTCGAGTTATTCTCAACATAATTTATAATTCATATCTAACACCCTCAATGGTGTATATTCACGGGGGTGAGCTCATCCGGAACTTTCACAGTGTCTGGCCACACTTACGACATAGGGTCAGCAGAGTATCGAGTCTCCACCTGGAGCACGTGGTGGCTAGCCACTGCTTTCACCCAGGAAAACTCGTATCTCAGATAGGTAGAGTGCAATAATCACAATAATCAACAATTCAGCATATATGCATTCAATCACAGCCATACATTAACATTCATCTCAGCCCTCCAGCTTATAAATCATAATTCATAACCAACCATAACCATCATCACACATAGCCATTCGGTTCATATCATACTCAGCCCTTCGGCTCATATCATATACAGTACTCCACCATCCTCCTGAATAACTCATATCCTCATCGTTAATCATAACTCCTCATAACATTCCCTTTCTTCATCCACAAGTTACCCCTTTCCCTAGCTTCCTCTCAATCACTAGGCATTTTACATTAATTTATGATTTAAAAGATGAAAACGAGGGTTTATAAGCCTAAAACAGCGCCTCGGAAGGTCGCAAGCTTGTTGGGAATATGAAAGACTTGAAAACAAAAGCTTTAGAAAAGAACAGGGTCGCGTGCGTACGCACGGGGCTGTGCGTGCGCACGCCCAGAAGTATTTTTAAAAGTGTGCATATGCATAGGGGTGTGCGTACACACAAGAAGCAAAATTTCCATTTTTGTGTACGCGTACAAGGTGTGCTAGTGCCACCAACAGCATGTCATTCCCAACGTGTGCGTGTGCACAAGGCTGTCGCAAAACCTTAACGATTGTGTGCGCGCACAGGGTGTGCTAGAACTCCCATTAGTAGCCTTTTCCCCGTGTGTGTGTACGCACAAGGCTGTCTGTGCGCATAGGTCCAAAAATCCACGGGGTGTGCGTGCGCACACAAACCATAAATCACAAATCCTGCAGAATCTGCAGAAGTCAGATTTTTGGCCCAAACTTTCAACGATGATATCTCCTTCCACAAAATTCAGATTTTTACCAAATTTAAACCATTTTAAAGATTGTGAAATTATCTCTCTTTTGATATAAAAAAGCATCAAATTCCAAAAATAATAGCTTAAGATATGATCCGTTGAAGTTCATCGAAATTCCATTTTTATCAAAACTCACAAACTCCCAATTTCTAAAACATACACTTCCAATTCTCATTTAAAACCAACCAAAACTCACCCTTCCAACATCAATCATTTCCAAACCCTCATTCAATCATCAACCCAAAAATTCCACCATATTTATCCAAATCTCCATTTAACAAATCTCACATCATAATCAACATTTCATATCTCAATTTCCAAACAAATATTCAATTCATCAATCACCATACATATATATATATATATCATACTTCAACTCATGCTCATCAACAAGAGCCCTAGCCTTATCATCCATTAAACATATTACTCCATATCACATACAACTTTTACATGATTTGCCAACGATTATCATCATTCACAATCATTCAACCACTACTCAAATATTCATCTCAATCCAATTCATTCAACGACTACATCAACATTTCACAATCCACTAAATTCATACATAATAACACAATTCATTTCAATCCATCAACAACATTAATAGTTCAACTCCTATCTTAGGGTCTCTAGCCTATGTTTTCACACCACATTACATTTTAGATATAGGAAACCGATTCCTGTCTAACCCGGTACACTCTCAAATTCAACTTCCAATGTCTCCAAAACTTCACCAACAGATTTCCAAGCTTGGTGCTCTACTCCAAATCTTTTCAAAATCACCAATCAAGCTCCAAAACACATATATACAATGCCTAAGCCACGATATCACACCCAACACAATAACTCAATACCTAGATGCTTCAATTTAGAATTTTCACTAGGGTTTGAGATCTCTTACCTTACCCAAGGACCAAGGAGGCAAGAACAAACCTTCCCTTCAAGCTAATTAGATCCTATAACACAGAAGATCACAAATTTCAACATTTTTGCCCAAAATTTTTGAAACTAAGGGTTGGGAATTCGAAGAAGAAAACATGGCTTACCTCAAGAATCTTGGTGTGGGTTTTGTAGAGCTCAACGATGCGGTCACGTGGTCATAAACAGTGCGTCAATTGAAGCTCTGGATCAAAAGTTATGATCAATGGAAGATTGAATTAATTTTGGAACAAGGGTTTCCTTGTTTCCCTCCCTTCTCTCTTCTATTCAGCGTGTGTGTGTTGAAAGGGAAGAGAGTGTGCTGAACTCTTTAATGAATGAGGGCTTGGCTGGGCCCTTGGGCCCAATATGGGTCCAGTTGGCTCGGTTGGGCCCATTCGGCCCAATCTTGGGCCGATTTCTTTAAAATTAGTGTCAAAATTCTCGTTTTAATTTTTTCTATCATATTAAACCATGAAAACCTCATTCCTCACTTTCTAGAATATATTTTAATTTATGAGTTAATTAGCCATTAATTAACCGGGTTTTACAATCAAAATAACCATAAGACTAAGGTTCAGTTGAATTCAAAAGTCAAGTACATCATGATATGTACTCTTAGTAAATCAGAATATGAAAGATTATATCCTATGACACAACCAAAGAAATATAAGAGAAACTGAAAATGTTGCATGAAAGCACCAAAGAGGTGAAAGAAAACGGCATAAACATCTCATAGTAACCACATATGAACTCAAGATGAAAGAAGCAGAAATTAGTTTTGACATATGAATATGAGCTTGATATGCTTCTTGGTGAGATTACTAAGAAGACCAAGTCTCTAGCTTTGCAATCTTAGAAAGGAAAAAAGGCTCTAGTGGTCAATGAAAATTCTAAGAATGAAAGCTCAAAAGACGTTGGAAATCAACCTAGAAGAGAAGGATGAGCTAGCCATCTTCATCAAAAGAACCAAAAAGAGGTGGTTCATGAAACAAAGAAGAAGCAATCAAATCTATGATTGATAACTGTTTAGAGAATGATTAAAGCCGTGTATTTGTATATATGTAAATAAAAAACTTGAGGTCGTAGGATACCATTCTATATCTTATGAATGCTTTTGAAAGATATCTTTTGATAATAATGTGTTTCGTCATGTATCTATTTCATGAATATTTGAGTAGTGTACAATTACGATTGAGGAGTGCTAGGAGGCCAGCAATTTTTATGATTTGTAGCCATCAAGTAGCCATTAATAATATTTTTAATGGTGTGAGATTTCATCCAATGGTGTAGGATTACTCACTTCTCTTTTGCTGGTTACATGCTGGCCAAAATTTAATAAAGTTGCTGTCCCCTAAACTTTTCCATTACGATTTGTTAAGCTTTTAAGTAATATCAGAATTTAAGAACAACTATATACATATTTTGGTAAAAAAATTTAACTATAGAAATAAAATTCTTTTGAGTGGGGTAAAGTTGTAAAAAGTATATAAAAAAAAGAATCGTGCTTTAAATTTATCTAAAAATAAACTTAAAAGTTTTTTAAATTTTTGACTTATTTGTAATGAAAATATATATTAATTAGTTCATATTTCAAACTTGCTTTACATTTGTTGAAAAATAGATTTTGGATGTAAATATTTAAAAAATGTCTTATGAAATTTATAACTGACTTCAGATGTATTTTTAAAATGATTTCTAAAATTTTAAATTCTTTAAATATGAAAATTACTTATGAACTCGAAATAAATAATTGGATAATAAAAGAATCATAAATGCAAGAAACAAGAGCTCAGAAAGAAATTATAGTTTATAAGTGATATATACTAGTTCAGTTTAAAATGCTTATGTTCAGTTCACAAGCAATTTAAAAATTTCACTACTATTTGCACAGAAGTATTATTTGCATAGAGTCTTTCTAGAATATAGTTGTAACGTAGATCATACCGCATCACAACATATGAACTTTTTATGTATATTATTTCCCTAATCCTTTTAAGGACAATGATTGATTCGATTGGATACCCTCTCAACCAAGAACCTTAGATATTCAACTGATCTTTTCAGGTAAGATTTGAATTGGATACTCCGTCAACCTAAAAATGTTAGATATTCAAACTTTTTCAAGTTAAGAAATGACTCGATTGGATGCCCTACCAAACAAAAACCTTAGATATTCTCTTGATCTTCTCATGTAAGACTCAGATCAAACCACTGCTTGATATAAAAATATTAGATATTCTTTCATTAAGCCTTCTTAGTACTAGGAATAACAAAAATGATCAAAGGTGTGATGTCTAAAGACTTACAAGATAATCCAGTAGAAAGATGTTTTCAACTTCTACAAATGAGTTGATGAATTATTTTTAGATTCTCTGAGACTGTACTAAGAATTTCAAAAATGTAATATGTTCTACAGATAAGAATCGAATGACAACCTAAATTACAAGTTGAAGAACAAAATATTTTTTTAACATAGAAGAATGAACAAAAGAATAAACTAAGAATAAAAAATATAAAAATTTGCAGCATGTTTTAAAATTAAAAGTGTGGGTATCCTACTACTTAATGGAGCATTATCAAAGTTCGATAATACATGCTTCCACTAAACAATAAGTGGGTTAGGTAATCAATAGTTTATTACTGTTTGATTCAATTTTCATACATAAATAGGTGCTATAGATGAAAGTTTTAGGACTACAACAAGCATAAGAGAACAACTCATTAGCTATATAGCTATGTTAGTATTCTTTTGCAACTCCTAATATTGTTAAGAGTGTGTTATAAATTACCAAGTGTTATAGTATAAGGATATTGTTAATATATAACTCTCTTATTCTTAATTATATATAAATCTCTACATCTATTTTTCTACTTCCATTATAATTTCACAACATAGCACTTTGTTTTAAAAAATGTTCTTGTTTTGTCAAAGACCTGGATCGACTTTACATAAGTAGTGAACAATTACTACAATAAAAATGTTAAGTACCGTCGGATTCTTCAAATATATCCGATGGTAATCAATTTACCGTCGAAAATAATCTAACGGTATAAACCTTGCCGGTAAATATTTACTGTCGGATCTATTTTGTCCGACAGTAATTACCATCAAATTTTACTAGCTCAGGAAACCAATTGCCAAAGCATGTTTTTACACGCCATATTACCATCGGATTATTTCTATGGTAATGCCATTTTATTTTTGGAATTTGAAATAAATGATCAATTTTAATTTTAAATTTGAATGTTTTTCACACAATTAGTAGTCAATTCATAAATAATGAAGAATTTTTATTTAAAATAAATAAATAATACAATGTACAAATTAAATAAAAGTAAAGTAAAGCAAATAAATGTATGAAACAATAAAAAAACCTAATATCTACAGATCTAGGTAGTCGTCATCGTCATCAATCTTGTGGCCTTGAATCAGCGGTGCAAAAGGTGGTGATGATGTCCATGAGCACTAGTGCTACCGATGCCACCTACAGTAGGATCACTACCATCAACAGCGGTGCTGCCACTAGCAGGGTCGATGCTAGCGGCGTGCATCTGGGTCTAGTACACCTCCATCTGAACCTCCATATGCTGTATCCACTCCAGCGACTCCCTAAACTCCAGCCTGAGCTCATTCATAGACATCATGCGGGTGATGATTTTCTGATACCTCTCCTGATAATTGTTAAGCTCCTGAACCTGCTGGTGAAGGCTGTGCTGGAGCTCCTGCATCTGGAGCCTCAAATCCACACCTTCCTCGGGTTGGACAGCTTGACTAGTGGCGGAGCCTGATGACGGCCTCAACGTCGAGGTGCGGAGGCTGCTGGCGAAGAACGACCTCATTCTGTATACGCAGTTCTTGTACAAGGCTGAGGTGGTCTCACGCCAAACCGCATCGGGGTCGACAACTGAGGTCGCAGATACATCAGTGGCGTCCTCTCCACTTTGCTGAGACTGTTAAGTCACGGTCTCTAATCTCTATGTGTAGGACTTCTGTGCAATTAACACAAGTCACTGTGTGATTAGTAAGCTAAGACAGATATAATGTTAATATCTAATAAGTTCATAGCAGAAGATAATCAGACATATATTTACTCACCTAATGGTCCCGAGACCACTGATCAACAAATCTCGTCTTGTTCTCCTTCAGCGTGTGAGTGTACTTAAAGGTCTCTGCCAATAACATACCAGCATGGCCTTCGTCTTCATGAAGGTCGCCGAGCTGTCGATGTACTTTGTCGACCTCCCTGATGTCCTATTAGCTCGGTTGGTGAGACGCCAATGCCTGAACCCCGCATTGGTCTCCCAATGAGTGAACATGCCATTCTTTACCTCCGGTCAGAGCCAGTGTGTCCGCTGGTCCCGGCCGTGGTGAACATCATCCAGCATCTGCTGGAGCCACCGACCCACCCTATAGTCGAATATCTTTTGGATGTCTAGGTCGTGCTCAGCATCCGAAATGAAGTAAAGCTGCAACAAAAAAGCTTGAAATTAAGTTGAACAAGATAGAGGATATAAACTATAAAAAAAGAATTAAAAAGGAAACAATGAAAGTAATTACTGTCCGTTTCTCAAACCAACACTGCCTGGTCTCAGTGGAGATTTTCGTGTAGCTGGGCCAGGGCATGTCGTACGTCAGTTTGATGACATTCGTTATCTCCTGAGTACACGGGTTCGGGTTCGGCAAAAACCTAACAACAACCCACAAACAGAAATCAACCTAAATTCACTAAACAGGAATCAATTTTTCAAGAAATCTCAACAACAATAGGAATCATAATTAATAAAACTAGAAAATAATAACCTTCAGTATTCCAAATCAACTTAAATCCACTAAACAAAAATTAATTTTTCAGGAAATCTCAGCAACAACCCAAATTAAATTTCAGGAAATCTCATTGAATGTGATACTTATCCCATGCCGCCATCAGGCCAAATGTGCAACTGTACGATGGTAGGTGGTCGAGGGGCATCAGCTGCTGCCTCACTACCGTGGCTGGACTCCGGGGCCGCGGCATCCATCGTTGGAGTCGGTGTCGCCATGGATGCGGGCTACTGAGCAGTAGGAGGTGTGGTCCACTAAACCCGCAACCTGTGGCGTGACCGGGGTGGTCGGAGTAGAGTAAGAGGATCCAGAAGTCCCGGGATACCAGAGGAAACCCTCCCTCTATCGCAACCATGGCTGCGACCACGACCGGCAACCTGATCGGCAGCACCTCTTCCTGTCGTCATGTTTGCATCTATCAAAACCATCCGTAACAAAGTCAATGAACATCTTTCAGACAATGTCAAACAACTCCAGCAATAATATTCAGCTATTCAGTTCAATAATCAAAACACTTTTCAAAACGTTAAATTCAAAGTTCAAATTCAAAATTAAAATAAGAAAAACCAATTCAACAATCAATAAAACCTCAGCATATTCATAAACTCAAATTCAGTCATCTTCAAACACGTATAAAAACGTAGTCTTCATAGGAAAAATATTTATTCTTTACATATATTTGATGATGTGTTATCCTATAAAAAAAATATTTAACGTAATTACACAATCTGTTTTCGTTGGTAAAACAAACAATACAATTAAATATGTCATTAATATTTTAAAAACAGTTGAACTAGAGAATTAATTTTTATTTCTATCTCATATTAATATTTAAATGCACATCTTAAATTACATACTAGAAGAATATCTAAAATTTTGTTAAAAATAACCTCTGAAATAAAATAAAATATCTAAAGTCATAAAGTTTTGATGAAAATCACCAGAAAAATGATTTAGAATTAAAATAAAATCTTAATAAATGTAAATAAAAAAATATTGACCCAATATAGAGATCTCAATTAACTCAATATAGAGATTTCAATTAACAAAACAAAGTATAATCTAATCGAATTTCAACATGCATCAATATTAAGCATACAAGCTTCTATTTTTAATATTCGCCTTTGAATCTGTTACCTATTGTTGTAGAGATAGAATCGATTCGAAGAGGAGAAGTTGGGCAGCGACGTTGGTGGTGGCAGTAACGAGCAAACACCAGAGAGGCAAACCTAGGGAGCGGCAGTGGTGGCTCTGTGATGTGGCGCGGCGGTTTACGGTTCAAAGAATAGAGAAGGTTAACAGTGAAGTGACAAGGAGAAAAGCGGAAAAAGAAGAAGAACGAAGGGGTCTTGGAGGTGGGTAGGCTGATGGCGATGGAGAGGGGGCTTCGGTGGTGGCGGTGTTGGTGACAGCAGATGGTGGTTTTGGGGAGGGGAAGGGAGAGGGAGGGTTTTGGTGGTTTTGTGAGAGAGGGAGAGAATCTGATTGAGGAGAAAGAGGTTTTGCATTTTGAATTTACATCCTAGTTACTGTCGCATGTGTCTGACGGTAATACTTTGTGGATCACTAAAACACATTGTTTCACTAACTGGCATTACCGTCGGACAAATCTGTGGATATATCCGACAGTAAAGAGCGAACCATTTTATTTTTTGTTTCCCTCCAAATATTACCAGCGGAGTTACTGTCAGATCCCAAAATCCGCCAGCAATCACTAAACCTTAAGAATTCAATGACATTACCGCTGGTAAATTCGACGATAATCTCGCCGCTAACGTTCGATGCTAAATCTGACGGTACTCAACGTTTTTCTTGTAGTGAATAAAGATTCGTTCAAAATTCTTCTTCTTTCTATGTTCACTTTCTTAAAATAGTATAAAAAGTCAAATTACTTTCTACTTGTCTAAGTGATTTTACTCAGAATGATAGCTTCCTATTATATTGTGTTAGTTGTAAGAGAAAAGTCAAATGGTTTAACTTCTTGAGTTTAAGTACGTTTTTATATTTGAACATTAGAAAGTAGAAATGATGCGCATAAACTAGTTATGCTACGATTTAGGAAATTGCACGATCGGCAAAATTTCTTCCGGCAAGTGCACCGGTTATCGTCAAGTAAAAACTCACAAGAGAGTGAGGTCGAATCCCACAAGGATTGGTTGAATGAGCAATTCAGATTAGAAGTGTGTTCTAGTTGAGCGGAATCAAGATTTAGATGAGAATTGCGGAATGTAAAATTGGCGGGAAAAGTAAATGACAAGAAATTGAAATGGCGGAATCTTAAATTGCATGAATTAAAGAGCAGAAGCTGAATTGCTGAAATTAAAAGGGAATGGGGGTGATTGCATGAATGTAATTGCAGAATGTAAAGAGAACGTGGAAATCAGAAATGGGGAATTCATTGGGTTATAGGAGATATTGAGATCTCCGAATCAAAACATGTTTATCTCTTCCTCAACCAATGCGTTCATTGAATTTTGCTTGGCAATCTTATATGATTGGATCCCAATCCCTTGGCTCACCAATTCTCTCTAAAAACAAACAAATTCCCAATCCCTTGGTTTAAATGTTCATAAGAAGAGATAATGCTCGATCACTGATTATATAAGTTTAAGTTAATGTTTGTGCTCAAAGACTAACTTAAACCGCAATATTTTTGGCCCAGAAACCTTTTCCAAGAGTGGCGTTTAAGTTGCAGTTTAAAGCTCAAACTGCAGCTTAAACGCCAGACACTTCCAGTGAAGCCTTTTGTAGAAGCACGTTTAAGCTTCAGTTTAAGGATAAACTGAAGCTTAAACGTGGAAATGGAAGAAGGCAGCCCTGGAGAGTCATGTAGTCGAACACGTTTAAGCTTCAGTTTAAATTCCAGCATTTCTTAGCCTTCATGATTCTGGCGTTTAAGCTCCAGTTTAGGCTTAAACTGGAACTTAAACTCCACATGTGATATTCAAGCTTCCTTTATTGATTTTGTTGCTTCCTTGCTTAGCCTCTTCTTCCCTGAAATCATCCAAACAATTGCATCAAAGTCTTGCAAAATTTCATGAGAAATCTTCCATTCATAGCATTCAAGCAATATAACTAAAACTCATGGAATTTGTATAAAAATCATATTGTTTGGATGGTTCATTGCTTTGTTATTCTTTTAACCATTCTTGGTTACTTTAAGCTCAAGAAAATGCATAAAACCACTAAAACTAACAGAAAAATACTAGTGAAACTAGCCTAAGATGCCTTGGCATCAAGAAACTATGATGCTTTTTCTAAAATAAGTAATATTCTCATGTTTTATAGTAGTTAGTCTTTTGAGATATCATATAGCTAACATATGATACTCCTATAACTTAGTAAAACATTGTGCTTAATAGAGATCTTACACCTAATTAGTTACTTTATGAATTTGAGACATTATTGTCCATCGAAATTAATTTATAAACTATAAAGAAAACAACAAAATTCCTATCAAAGATTATTGGCTAAGGGTGTTTGAAAAGATAAGTGACCATGATTAAGAGAGAATTGCAACATTAGTGCAAATTATTCAAAAAAAAAAAAAAGATCATAATAGTAGAATTTCACAATTGTTGAATTAAAATTAAGAGATTAAACTATTTTAAAATCAATGTTAATTTAAAACAAGTAGAGTATTTTTTGCTTCACCAAGATGATTTTGAATTATTTCCAAACACATGGCCTATAATCAGTTGGTTGGTCACCGCATTTAAAAAATAGTTGATTGGTTTTATACACTTTTTGTATTATTTTTCTATGCAACTAATTGAGATAATTATCAAGAGTAGAATATCATAGATCTTTTAATCTATCTCTCTTCTTCTCTAAGCTAAAATTGGTTTGACATCTATCAATTTTCAGCTTGAAAGGAGAATAAATTGTTAGCTTTATATATCTCTGATTGAGATGATTAATAATAACTAGTAAAATATTAAAGTTTATAATTTTTATCTAACACTTTGTTCAAATATTTTTAAAATATTAGAGAATTTCTTTTAAAGTCATAAATGCAAACTTAAAAGGCATGAGACCAAAAAAAAATATCTTAATCAAGAGAGCACCTAAAAATATGTGTGTTGAGCAAACTAAACCATTTAAAAAAAATTCTTCTCTCTCCTACATAAATCACACTGCACCAACAAAAAACACCAACAAAAAAGATGTATACTTCATGTTTTTCTAAAGGAATAAAAAAACAGTGAAAAGAAAAAGATTTTCAATGTTAAATTCTTATAAGTCACTCATGATATAAAAATCAAGAAGAGCATACTATCATAGTGCTACAAAAACTATAATTAATTAACAAAATAGTACAAGTGTGAACATTTGTGAAAGAAAGAAAGACAAAAGTAAAAAATTAAAACCAAAAGAAAAGGTACATTTCGCATGGAGAAGAAAGCACAAGTTATTTGTTTTTATGCCCATTTGGCAATAAGAGTCATTAAACCAGCTCCTAAAAGAAGAGAAATATTTGCCCCTATTTGAAGTTTACCACTTTTTTGCATTCTTGGATTCATAAATCAGCAGCAAGAAGATCTACAAGTGCCATATAGATTAGGATTCCAGCTGAAACTGCATTAAAGACTCCTTCCATAAGGGCTGTTGAACTATTATCATCATAAACATTAGAGATTCCTATGCCAATTGCAATTCCTATTGGTGTAGTTAGAGAGAAGAACAATCCCATAGTTATAACAGATAACCTTCTAAATTTTGCCTGAAATAAATTTTGTCAATGTACAAATATCAGATAATAATATGTGATTTTGTTTTCAAAGAAGTATTTATTTCTTTTTACTTTTCATTTTACGTGGACAAAATTTTATAATTTTATTTTTTTAATAATCTATGCCCCTCTTTTGGTAATAGGAATTTGTAATTATTATTTAACTTTTAATATTTTAGGTGCACAAAATTTTAAAATATGATTTTCTTTATTTTTGCTAATCTCTATCCTTTTTTTTTTTGGTGGTAATGGATGTGTACAATAATGTCTTCTTGAATGATAGGTCTACTCTCGGATACAAAGGTTCTCAACGCCGAAAGTCTTATGGTCCAATGGTCCGCAAGAGAGAATCACTCTCTCCTAAGGAGCTAGGCACCCCCAAGGAGACGGATGTCCTGCTTCATATGCTCTAATAAGATAGCTTTCCCCTTCAATAGGATTCTAGAGCTTTCATGATCGGGATCAAAGAGAGATCTTCCATTTCTTTCAATTATTTTATTAAATAACAAAAATATACATAGAATGAGTTTCGATAGAATTTTCTAACAGTATAACTAATAATTCTATGAATTTAAAAAGATATCAATTATAAGAAAGCGGCGTAGAGAAAAATTTTAAAAAGAAAAAATAAAGAAAAAGGGAGTGAAAAGTTTAACAAAGGAAAAGAAAAGCAAGAAGAAAAATAAGGTAGAACCAAAAAATAAAAAATCAAAGCAAGTGTTAATTGAATCGGAGGAAGAAGATCATATATCACCTAGCGAAGAAAAGTTCGACAATTTTAAATTAGAGGTGGATAAGATGTGGATGTTGGGAAACAAGCTGGGACTAACAACGTTAGAAGCATCAAAGATAAACAAGTATCTCAAAGATGTGAAAGTTGAAGCTTAAAAACTGAAGAAAAGAGATGCAAAAGTAACAAAAGGGAGAGAGTGTGGAAGAAAGAAGGTGAACGGTATCAAGTTAGGATGTAAGTACAATCCTTTACAATGATCTTGTTATGGAATGTAAGGGGTCTGAAAAGTTGTGGGACGGGGGAATAGGCATGGTTAGAGAAATGGTGTGCAAGAATGATATTAGATTTCTGGGTTTGGTTGAAACAAAAATGACTAGTCTTAAAGTATAAAGTAAGGGAAATTTGGGGGAATATTAAGTTTCAATGGGAGTGGGTTAAAGCTGTTAGTAGTAGTGGTGGGTTATTGTGCATTTGGGAAATGGAATTTTTACAAATAGATAGAGTTATCAAAGGTGCAAGGTGGATACGTATTATTGGCACTATTAGAGATGTGAATGAAAGGGCTGATTGGGGTTATATATATGCCCCTAATTTGGTGGGAGATAGGAAAATTGTACGGGAAGAAGTCGCAAATGTGAAAAGCAGTTTTGATATTCTAGCAATTGTTTTTAGAGATTTTAATGCAGTAATGAAAGTAGAGGAAAGAAGCAGCGGAATAGTATGTAGTCGTGACATGGATGATTTGAAAAATTGGTTGCAGCAAATGAGGGTAATGGGGTTACGACTATTCGGATGAAAATTTACTTGGAGAAGTGGAAGATATACGAGTTTGCTGGACAGATTCTATGTCGATCCTATTTGGATCCAAAAAAAACCTGGGCTGCAAGTTAGAGCATTGACGTGCTCAAAATCTAATGATGTTCCACTTATCAGGGAAGCGAAAACTAAAGATTGGGGACCCAAACCCTTTCGGTCCCTTGATATTTGGTTCTTACACCCTCAATTCAAAAGGATATTTGATGATGAGTAGAAGAAGGTGGATGGTGTATCAGTGACAAAAAAATTGAAGAATATGAAGTCAACGCTGAAGGAATGGAATAAGAACAAGTTTGGCAACATTGAACAAAAGATTAAATGCTTTGAAGATGAAATTGTAAAAACAGAGCAAAATTTAGAATTTGGGGTGAATCAAGAAGAAAAACTCATTAGAAGGCAAGCTCTTAAAAATCAAGTGGAAGTATGGTACAAGAGGAAGGTTGATTTTTAGAGGCAGCAATCTAGAGATAGAGTTATCAAAGATATGGACAATAATACAAAATATTTTCATGTAAAGGCATAATTGAGGCAACATAAGAGCCAAATTCAAAAGATACAAGAAGAGGGAAGAAATGTGAAAGATCCTAGAAGAATAAAAATGCAAGTTAGGAGTTATTTCAATAACTTATACACTCAAAAACCTATGCCAAAAGTTCTCTTTGAAAAAGGTTTGGTTCCTAAGATATCGAAAAATGAAGCAGTCCATGTTGAAACCATTCCTAGTAATGAAGAAATAAGAGTTGTAGTATGGTCGTATGAATCAACAATAATACTAGGTCCTGATGGCTATAACCTGGGCTTCATAAAGAAGACTTGGAATACTATTGGAGCCGAGTTCACAAATATGGTGAAGGAGTTTTTTACTGAAGGAAATATGGCTATGGATATCAACACAACTTGGGTAGCATTGGCTACTAAGCCAGGCGGAAGTAAAGAGATGAAAGATCTTCAGCCAATTAGTATGGTAGGAAGCATCTACAAAGTGATATCCAAGGTGATAGTGGCAAGATTAAGGCCACTAATGGGTAAATTGATAGGAGAAGTGCAATCAGCTTTCGTTTAGGAATGCCAAATCTCAGATGATGCGCTAATCGCATGTGAAACAGTGGCGTGGTTAAAGAAGACAAAGGGAAAAGGAGTAGTTGTAAAACTGGATTTTCGAAAAGCTTATGATTCAGTGAGATAGAGCTTTGTTCAACATGTGTTAAAGAGGATGGAGTTTGGTCAGACATTGAGAGCGTGGATAAGGGCAATGTTGGAGACTGCATTCAATATCAGTGTTAGTTGATGGGAAGAGAACTTAGACAAGGAGACTCGATTTCTCCATTCTTATTCTCGTTGGTTGCTGAAGTCCTAAATAAAATTATTGAAAAAGCGGTGCGGATGCGGTTGCTGGAAGGATTGTAAGTGGTTTGAATAGAGTGTCACTAACACATTTACAATTTGCGGATGATACAGTGCTATTCTGTCCTCCAAAGCTGAAAGTTCTGAGAAATTACAAAAGAGTTTTAAGATGTTTTGGGATTATAGCAGGGCTGTCCATAAACTTTGAAAAGTCTATAATCATTCTAGTCAATTGTCATGAAAGAGTGATATGGAGATTGAAACGAGCTATGGGTTGCGAGGTGAAAAACCTACCAATTAAATATCTTTGGTATCCTCCTTGGCACAAACCCAAGGAAAATTGATACATGGAAGCCGGTGATAAACCACTATTTTATGATTTATCTTGTGTTTAATTGAGTGGTTTTTATCAAGTCCTTGTCCACTTATCCATATGATTTGCATGATTTTACAACTCCTTCCAAGTCTTGATCTATGGTTGAAAACTTGCTTCCTAGAAGTCTTTAATTTGTGTATTTTAATTCTCCTTTATACCATTCGATGCCGTGATCCATGTGTTAAGTGTTTTAGGATTTATATGACAGGAATGGCTTAGAGAATGGAAAGGAAGCTTGCAAAAATGGAAGGAACACAAGAAACTAAGGAGATAACCAGCGAGTATCGACGCGCACGCATAACTCACGCGTGCGCGCGACATGGAGAAATTTGCAGCAACGCGTGCGCGTGCCTGACGCGAACGCGTGGATTGGAGTTCTGCAAGATGACGCGTGTGCGTGCTTGACGCGAATGCGTGACACGCCAAAACGACTAGCGACGCGTACGCGTCAGTCACGCGTACGCGTGACATGCGCGATCTGCAGAATTAACAAAAGACGCTGGGGGCAATTTTGGGCCGCGTTTTGACCCAGTTTTCGGCCCAGAAACACAGACTAAAGCTAGGGAACAAGCAGAGACTCAACACACATTCTCATTAGGATAGTTTTAAATTTTAGATCTGAATCTAGAGAGAAATCACTCTTCCTCTAGGTTTTCTTTACATTCATAGTTTATTAGTTTTATGCTTTTGCTTTTGGATTTAGATATTGAAGAGTCACCACCTACGTTGAAGACATTATTCTAGTTTGTTTCCTTATTCCTTTGCTCTTTCAATTACTTATTAACCCTGTTCAGATAGGTATGTTGCATTTTGGGTTTATTTAATACAGAGAACAGAGAAACTTTTAATTAATTTTCAATCTCTATTTTATTTAATTTATCATGTCTTCTTCTTATATTTTTCTGAGTATTATATTCATGTCAATGGAGTAGATTCTCCACTTGACATGGGGGTTGATTAAGAGGAGACACTTGAGTTGGAATGCTCAAGTGATTAGTTAAACTGGAAATTGTTGGCTAATTCTGTATTTACTAACGCTAGACCTTCCTAAGGGAGAGGACTAGGATTTGCGAATAATTATTAGCTCAATCACTTGACTTTCCTTTATTTAGTGAGGGTTAACTAAGTGAAAACAACAACCTCTTTATACTACACTTGAGAAGATTCCAACAAGGATAGAACTTCCAATTAATCATTCCCCCAGTCAAGGCCCTTTTATTTTGAATAATATAATTTCCTTTTAATTTTCATTGCACTTATTTACAATTATTTATTTTCTGTCATTCAACTCTCAAAATCTCTCAGAAAACTCCTGATTAATAAATTAGCACCCTTTTTAACAAGTCGTTGGGAGACGACCTGGGACTCATACTCCCAGTATTTTTATTCTAAACTTTTATGACAACCTTTCTAAATTAACGAGGCGAATTTTAGCTGGTTAAGAACTATACTTGCAACGTATTCCTTATATTGATTTCTTAATTAGCCGACTTATGCCCCGCGTCAATTTTTGGCGCCATTGCCGGGGAGTTGTAATTGTGTGCTAAATTATTAATTAGTGTACATATTTTAATTTTTACATATTTTATTTTATTTTATTACCATGAGCTATATGTTTCTCTCATTGAATGACGCGTTCACTGCCTGTTCCAAGCTTAGCCGCATTTGATCCTGAAATTGAAAGAACTCTTTCACGTATTAGGCGAGCTCGGCTTCGGTTAGCCTCTGAGGGTGGTGAAGTGATTGTTATCGATTCACCAGTCTCATCTGAGGGCGAATCTGAACCACCATCTGAGAGTGAAACAAGCTCCTTTACTACTGATTCAGTTGATTCACGTGCAGATAATATGGCAGCACCTAGGAGGATCACTCTCCAGGAGGCAGGAGCCCCAGACTTTACCCTGCAACCGTATCAAGTGCGTCATCTAAATCTGGCTGTAGATTTTGAACTAAAGACTGCACTAATCAACTTGATGCCCAAGTTTCATGGCTTACCTGCTCAGGAGCCTATCAAGCACCTTAGGGATTTCCAGACAGCCTGTTCTACTGTTAGGCGTCATGGTGCCAATGAAACTTCTATTCTGTTAACCGCCTTTTCGTTTTCTCTTGAGGGAAAGGCAAGGGAGTGGTACTACTCCCAACCTGAAGTAACTGTTACCAACTGAGACACGCTTAGGAGAGAATTCTTGGAAAAATACTTTCCCGCTGAAGTTACAGATAGATTGAGAAAGGAGATATGCTGCATTGTTCAAGGTGAATAGGAGACTCTCTATGAGTACTTAGAGCGTTTCAAAAACCTTCTGGACGCGTTCCCCCACCACATGATTGACAGGCTAGTGTTGATCAGCTACTTCACTCAAGGCATGAAGCCTCAGGATAAGACTACACTGGATGGTGCTAGTAATGGTTCCCTGAAAAAGTACAAGACCGCAGATGAAGCATGGCAACTGATCAGCGACTTAGCTGAGTCCACTCGGAATCACAGACATAGGAACAGCCACTCTGTTGCAGAGGTTTCCTCTAACAGTGAGACTACTGCCGTCACACAAGCTATATGTGAAATGACCAACCTACTGAAGTAGATGTAGTTGAATCAACAACAACAACAGCCTCCCCTACCACAACAAAGTCAACAACTAGTTCTCCAGAGAGTATGCAGAATTTGTACTGATTATAGTTACTACACTGATGAGTGCCTGCAGCTCCAACAAGAGGATAATGCTGTAGCCGCTTCTCATAACTTCTATGACCGCCCGAATCAAGGATACAATCAACAAGGCGGCAACTACAACCAAGGTGGGAACTATAACCAAGGATGGCAGGACAACCCCAACCAGGGTTGGAGAGATAATCCCAACCATGGCTGGAGGGACAACTATAACAGAGAAGGCAGAGACAACAATGGGAATCAGAGGTGGAATAACAATAATAGACAGCAGAATCAGAACCAGCCTTACAGAGCACCTCACCTAAGGCAGTCCCAAGCACCCCAGCACAACCAACAACAGGTTTCTCAAATCACTTGTCCTACTTCCTCATCAAATGACGAGATGCTCCGTTCTCTTGCACAAGGACAACAAGACATGCAGACTAAACTGAACTCTACCCTAAATGGTCTGAATGCTACTTTACAAGCTCTCGTCTCCCGGGTATATTCAATACCTAATTCCACCAACTAGCCTTCAAGCTCCAGTGGAATTCCTTCTCAACCCTTACCTAACTCCAAGGGTGGCATCAATGCCATCACCTTAAGGTCCGGAACCACACTGCAAGAGAGCAATCAGGAGGAGCCAAGCTCACCAGAACACGACTCAGCTGAGGATGTGGTGGAAGTGGAAGATACTGAAGAGGAAGAGGAAGTACAAGACATGGTTGAAGAAGAAGAAGCTCAACCAAGGAATGAAGCACCAAAGGATGCAGAAGCTGCAAATGGCGCCATTCCTATCCCATTTCCACACCTTGCACGGAAGCCCAGAAAGCAGATGGAACTTGATCCCAAAATGGTAGAAATTTTCAAAAAGGTTGAGGTAACTGTTCCCCTTTTTTATATTATTCAGCAAGTGCCTAAATATGCAAAGTTTCTGAAGGATTTATACATACATAAAGATAAAATTAATGAATTAGAAACTATTCCTTTAGGTAGTTCTATATCTGCTTTAATGGGAGGTATACCTGAAAAATGTAGTGACCCAGGTCCATACATGGTTAATTGTACCATTGGGGGTGTAATATTTCCTGACTGCATGTGTGATTTAGGAGCGTGTGTTAGTATAATGCCATTGTCTATATATGATACTTTGAGGCTTCCTCCCTTAAAAAGGTCGGCAACTCGTTTTGTGTTAGCAGATAAAAGCATTATTACAGTAGTCGGAATTGCTGAAGACGTGCTAGTGAGCATTAAAGGGCTCACATTTCCCATTGACTTCTATATCTTGGAAATGCCCCCTAATGACTCAGGAAGACCATCATCAATCCTGCTTGGAAGACCATTCCTGAAGACCTCAAAGTTCAAGCTAGATGCATTCTCAGGAACTTACTCCTTTGAGATAGATGGCAGAGCAGTGAGTTTCAATTTAAATGAAGCTATGAAGCACCCTCCAGAAGATCATTCTATCTTCCAGTGCGACATCATTGATAAAACTGTAGCTGAAGTTCACCAAGAAGAAGTAGAAGAGAGGCACATGGAGCAAGTTCCAAGTGTGGGGACACCTTCTGAACACAATGAGGACACCTTGCCATTATCACTAACTCCAGATAATCCAGAGCCTAGCCATGAGCAGAAATTAGAATTAAAACCCCTTCCTCCCTACCTCAAGTATGCTTACCTTGAGGATAATCAGAAGTTCCCAGTTATCATTGCAAGGGAACTCACTTCCCAACAGGAGGAGCAGCTGCTTGATGTGCTGAGAAAACATAAGAAAGCAATTGGGTGGAGCTTGGCGGATATAGTAGGCATCAGCCCTTAAGTATGTGAGCACAGAATATTCCTAGAAGAAGGAGCAAAGCCTGTCCGTCAACCCTAAAGAAGATTAAATCCCACCATCTTAAAAGTTGTCAAGAAAGAAGTGACCAGGCTACTTGAAGCAGATATCATTTACCCCATCTCAGACAACGAATGGGTCAGTCCAGTACAAGTGGTACCCAAGAAGTCTGGAGTCACAACAGTGAAGAATGAGCATGGAGAGCTCCTGACAACTAGAGTGCAGAATTCATGGATGGTTTGCATTGACTATAGGCGTCTCAACCAAGCTACTCGTAAGGATCATTACCCCTTGCCTTTTATTGATCAGATGCTTGATCGCCAATCAGGTAAATCCCATTATTACTTTTTAGATGGTTATACAAGTTACTTTCAAATCCATATAGCTCCTGAAGACCAGGAGAATACTACTTTTACATATCCCTTTGGAACGTATGCATACAAAAGGATGCCTTTTGGCTTATGTAATGCACCGGTTACTTTCCAAAGATGCATGATGAGTATCTTTTCAGATCTGATTAAGAACTGTATAGAGGTTTTCATGGATGATTTTAGCGTATATGGTGATTCATTTAACCTTTGCTTAGATAGTTTATCTAGAGTATTAGACAGGTGTGTCAGTTCAAACCTTGTATTAAATTTTGAAAAGTGTCATTTTATGGTAAAACAAGGGACTGTTCTAGGACATATTGTGTCTAATACTGATATTTTTGTAGATCCAGCAAAGGTAGATGTCATTTAGTTTACCTTATCCCTCCTCTGTGAGGGAAGTCCGTTCGTTCTTGGCCATGCAGGTTTCTACAGGAGATTCATCAAGGACTTCAGTAAGGTAGCATTGTCTTTATCCAGATTACTGCAAAAAGATATTGAGTTCGAGCTGAGTGAGGATTGCATGCAAGCATTCGATAAGCTGAAGATTGCCCTAACTCAAGCTCCAATTGTGAGAGGACCAGACTGAAGCCATCCTTTTGAGATTATGTGTGATGCCTCCAACCATGCAGTAGGAGCGGCGCTGGCTCAGCGCGAAGGTAAGGATCCTTTTGTAATTGCTTATGCGTCTAAGACCTTAGACGCTGCTCAGTCTAATTACACCATCACTGAAAAAGTGCTTCTGGCTATTGTTTTTGCTCTGGATAAATTCTGAGCCTATTTACTTGGTACTAAGGTGGTAGTGTACTCAGACCATGCAGCTCTAAAGTATTTATTAGCTAAAAACGAGTCTAAACCAAGGCTAATACGTTGGATACTGTTGCTGCAAGAATTTGATTTAGAAATTAAGAATAGGAGTGGTAACCAGAATTTAGTAGCAGACCACTTGAGTCGCCTTGAGCACATTAAAGATGACTCCACTCCTATCAATGATGCTTTTCCATTTGACAGCTTGCATGCAGTATCTGAAGTAGTTCCTTGGTATACACCTGTAGCTAATTATCTAGTTAGCCATACTTTCCCTCCTAATTTTACTAAGTATCAAAGAGACAAGCTGAAAAGCGAGTCTAAATATTATGTATGGGATGACCTATATTTATGGAGGTGTGGAACTGACCAGGTAATTAGAAGGTGTGTGCCCCAATCAGAATTCCAATCCATTTTAGAGGCCTGCCACTCTTCTGAGAGTGAAGGACATTTTGGCCCTCAAAGAACAGCTAGAAAAATTCTAGACTGTGGATTCTGGTGGCCTGCTCTTTTTAAAGACGCTGCTGCCTTTTGCAAATCTTGTTCCCCGTGCCAAAGATTTGGTAATATATCCAAGAGGGGTGAGATGCCCCAACAGATTATGCTATTCTGTGAAATTTTTTATGTTTGGGGCATTGACTTCATGGGTCCATTTCCAAACTCTGGTGGTTATCTTTACATACTGTTAGCTGTAGATTATGTTTCTAAATGGGTGGAAGCAATTTCTACTCGTACTGATGATGCTAACACTGTTATTTCTTTTGTTAGAAACCATATTATTTGTCGCTTTGGATCACCATGAGCAATCGTGAGTGATCAAGGCACTCACTTTTGTAACAGGAGATTAGCAGGACTACTGAAGAAGCATGGGATAGTTCACAAAGTAGCAACAGCTTATCATCCCAGACCAATGGACAAGCAAAAGTGTCTAACAGAGAGATTAAACGCATTTTAAAGAAGATAGTAAAGCCTCATAGGAAGGACTGGAGTGCCAGACTTATTGATGCGCTCTGGGCATATCGGACAACGTACAAGACACCCATTGGGATGAGCCCATTCCGCTTAGTGTACAGAAAGGCTTGCCACCTTCCCGTAGAGGTGGAACACAAAGCTTTCTGGGCTGTGAAAGATTGCAACATGGGATTTGAGAAAGCTGGCGCTGAAAGGAAGCTGCAACTGGCAGAACTAGAAACCCTTCACCTCGAAGCATATGAAAATGCCAGATTATACAAAGAGAAGGTGAAGGCTGTGCATGACAAGCATATTAAGAGAAGAGAGTTCAGACTTGGATATTTGGTTCTTCTTTACAACTCCAGACTGAGACTCATGCCAGGAAAGCTGAGATCCAGATGGGAAGGACCCTACAGAGTAGAAAAGACAGAGTCATATGGAGTCTTTCACCTGAGTCATCCTTCAAGTCCCAATTTCATCAAGGTAAATGGACATCGCCTAAAGCTTTATCATGGTGAGAAGATGAAGGAACACAAAGAGCTAGAGGTCTTCCTCCTGGAAGACCCACCAACAGAAGCAGAATGAGCCTGAAGACCGTCCAACTTAAGGACGTAAAAGCAAAGTGCTAGGTGGGAGACAACCCACCATGGTATGATCGTTCCGTCTCAGTCTTAGTTTTATTTTATTTTTCTTAGTGACTCTTCTCATTATCATTGCATATAGTCTGCATTCTGCATTCTGCATGAAAAAAAAGAGAGAGGCACACGACGCGCAAGCGTCACTGACGCGCTCGCGTCATAGGTGCATACGTGAAAAAGGGGAATTGAACAGAGAGTTACGTGGGAGTGTGGCTAGAGGCATGCCTTAGGCACAAATATGCCCACGCGGACGCGTCCGCGTCACTTGAAAAATCAGCCTCCCACGCGTGCGCGTCAACCTGCGAAATTGACGTAAAATGGGTGTATGGAAGAGAGTTATGATGGAGTGGAGTTGGAATTGTGCTAGAAGCACAAGTCCAACCACGCATACGCGCTCCTACGCGTCCGCGTCATTTTTTAAACTAAGGCCATTCACGCGTGCACGTCCCTCACGCGCACACGTCACCCTAAATTTTGGCAATGTGTGAATGAAACAGAGAGTTGTGCGTACACGAGGCTGCTCTCGCGCCAATAGCACAATTCGAGTCACGCGCACGCGTTCCCGGTGCGTACGTGTCACTCGAAAATAGCGCAATCCACGTGAACGTGTGATGCACGCGTCCGCGTCACATGCGACGCACAGTTTAACTAGATCAGCGCCATAAATCTTATCTTTTCTTCCCCAATCTTAATTCTTTCTTCTCCCTTCTTAACTCTTTCTTCTTCTTTCTTTCTTCTTTATCCCTTTTTACTTTTTCCTTTCTTCTTTCACTCTTACTCTTCATCATCAAGGTTCTTTTCTTTTCTTTCTTTTCCTTTTTACTTTTCCATTATTACTTTTATTTATGTTTTCTTCTTTCTTCTTTTTACTTTCATTATCTATGTTTTTTTTATTTTTATTTTCCTTTATACATCCTTCTAATTGGTGTTAGAAATTTATTTGGGTGATTATTTTCTTCTATATTTTGCTTGTGGATTATTGAAGAATTATTTGACAATTAATATTACTTTTTATGGGTTACTTGCATGTTCAAATTTAATACTTTCAATAACACATCTACCATGCATACTAAGTGTTTATGAAAAATCCCGTATGGCATTGTGCATTTTTTATATTATTCTATTTTTCTACTCTAATGCCTGTTTTTCACAAAACCCCTTTCAATTTTTTATTAATTAAATTTATTTTTCAATACAAACAGATTGTTAGTTTGAAACACTTGATAATCAAATTGGGCAATTAATGCTTGATCTATGCTACTCATGCCTTTGCCAGCATGCCAATAAACATCTTGCATCTATTTGCCATAACATGCACTTGCTATATTTCTATTGATGAACTTTACACATGTTGTCGCGACCATGTGTTAACGACATCCTTTTTTACCATGCATGGATTATCACTTGTACTGTGCTCTTCCTTGCTTTAATCCTTGGCTTCACATGTTACTTTCCTTTTTCCTTTTCAGGATGGCCACCAAGAAGGGTAAAGAGAAAGCTACTCCCAAACCACCGGCAAGGAAAGGAACAAAAAGAGCACTAGTAGCAGAGCCATCTTCAACAGCAGTAAAGCCCTCAACAAAGCGAATCAAGAGGATCATCAAGGTCGATGAAAAAGAGAAAACCTTTCCAGCAAAGGACACTGCGCGGTTCAATAACCGCTACTGTGAGCAGATGTTCCCTATCCTGGCTGAGAGGAACTATAACAATGAGCACCTTCTCATCCTCTCGACCAACATTGTTGAGTTTGTTGAGCCCCGAATTGAGCGTAGACAATGGGGATTCTTACTGAGACAGCCACGGCA
>NC_029790.2:104578211-104590711 GCF_000816755.2 Arachis ipaensis | reverse complement strand
GAGCTGTGGCTGAGATATTCACCATATTTGGTTAGATTTGGTGATGTATCTTGAGCCTTTCATGCTCAAAAATGGACGAAGAAGATTCGGCCAGCAAGGGAGATTCTTGAAGCATGACTTGTCTTTGATTCTGCTCAACCACCACAGGGAGTAGATGGAGTGGCGAAGTGATGGTTGAAGGAAGAGATTGAAGCAAATGAAGTCATCATCATCATGAAGCATCAAGGGCCAAAAATCCATCTTGGAGAGCAAGCCAAGGATGGAGAGCTCGGATTGATGAAGGGTGATGATCAAGAAAGGTCCAGAGGTAATTGCATGTTGGGTTTTACATGGTTATCTCTTCTTTCTCTATGTGGCCGAACCGGTTCTGTTTGTTGAAGGAGGAAGAAGTTGGTTCGGTTTTGGCTTCAATAAGTGGAGGCTCCCCTCTTCTATAATAAGGGTGGACAGCCACTGTTTGAAGCAAGGAGAAAATTTGAGAGTGCAAGGCACAGTGTTCTTAGAGCTACCTGAGCTAACAGTTTTCTCTTCTCCTTCAATGTATTCTGTTTTGTATTTTTCTGTTTAATTTTGTCATGTCTTGAGTCTCATGGAAAAAGACAAACAGTGAGGTTTGTAATGAAAAAGCCATAGAGCGGAAAAAGGCAGAGAGTGCAAAATTAAAAGAAAAAGCCATAGATGTCTTAGAGTTCCTTTGTTCATCTATGTTGTATTTCATGATTCTGTGGGAATCCCCTTGTAAGTTGGGTTAGCACTTTTCAAGTTGTAATCAGATTGATTATAGTGAAATTCCATCATGTTTGTGATGGAGACTGGATGTAGGCTGCACTGCACTTAGCAACTGAACCAGGATATATCTGGGTGTAATTTTTCTTCTCTTCAACTCCATTTCTGTTTTCTACTGCACAGGAGCAAAAACTAAAATGTCTCGTGCTAAGTGACGAGACAAAACAAAAAGTCTCGTGGCAAGTGAAGAGCAAAAACAAAAGTCTCGTGTCCAGAGACGAGCTAAAACAGAAAAGTCTCCTCTGAGTTCAGCAAGTGTTAGCAACATAAAAAGGGGGCTAAGATTCAACCCCCCTTCTCTTAGCCACTGAAACCATCAATTGGTATCAGAGCTTGGTCTCAAAGAGATCAAGCTTTGCAGCTTGGAGTAAAGATCCTCATGGCAGAAAACAGTGGCGCAAATGTGGTGTCCTATAATCTAACTGAAGGTCAATCAAGCAACAGACCTCCTCTTTTCAATAGGAAAAACTATACCTATTGGAAGGAGAGGATGAAGATATTTGTACAAGCAGTGGATTACAGACTTTGGAAGATTATTCTCGAAGGGCCTCAATTTCCAACTATCACAAGTGCAGAAGGAGTTGTTTCTCTCAAACCAGAAGCAAGATGGACCGAGGAAGATAGGAAGAAGGTGGAGTTAAATGCCAAGACAATAAATCTGCTCAATTGTGCTATCAGCTTCAAGGAGTACCGACGGGTATCAAGATGCACAACGGCAAAGGAAATCTGGGACAAATTGTAAATCACCCATGAAGGAACCACCATTGTCAAGAAGACTCGGACAGATATGCTAAATAGAGAATATGAAATGTTTGCAATGAAGGAAGGAGAGTCCATTGATGAACTGTTCGAACGGTTCAATGCTATCATTGTTGGCTTAGATGCTCTGGGAATTACACATTCTGATTCTGTGCTAGTGAGAAGAGTGTTGAGATGTCTCACAAAAGAGTGGGAAACTAAAGCTTTAATTATTTCTGAGAGCAGTAGCTTAGACTCCATGACACTTGATGATTTGAGAGGAAATCTTCTTGCTTTTGAAAATACCTATTTGAAAAAGGATATAAAAAAGAAAGGAATTGCATTTTCTTCTGTGACTAACCCTCTGGATGATGAATCCAGTGATAGCTCTTCTGAAAATGAGTTTGTTTTATTTGTAAAAAAATTCAGGAAAATGGCTAAGCTCAAAGGAAAAGGCAGCAGCACAAGGAGAGTAAAGAAAGACCTTAGCAAGGTAACTTACTATAATTGCAAGGAAATGGGGCATTTCAAACCTGATTGTCCCAAGCTGAAGAAGGAGGAAAAGCCGAAAAGAGGAAAGAAGAAAGGACTGATGGCCACATGGGAAGACTTGGAGAATGACTCTGATGATGATGATGAAGAAACCGAGACCAAGTCACAAACATGTCTCATGGCAGATCACATAGATCAGGTAGTCTTTCATAACCCTAACACTGAAAATCTTCATCTTATGATAGACCACCTTTCTGAAAAAATAAGATGTTTTCTGCTGGAAAATCAAGAACTTGAACAGCAAATTCCCATTCTTAAGGCCAAAAACAGTTTTCTAAAAGAAAAAGTGAGAGAAGCCGAAACTGCTTGTGATCTTGTTAAAGAAAATAAGCAGTTAAGAGCCCAAGTTAGGAGCTGTGAAAATAACCATTGTGTTCTTGCATATGTGGACTGTTTTAAGCAAAATGAAGAGTTGCTTAAAGAGGTTAAAAGACTTAAGGAAGACTTGGCCAAGTTTACACAAAGTTCCGAAAGTTTAAATCACATCTTGGCTAGTCAAAAACCTCTTTATGATAAGGCTGGGTTGGGGTTCTTTAAATCTGAAAATTCACATTTTGAAAATATTGCTTCATCTTCTAATGACACAAGATTTCAAGATCCCACCTACTTTAACAAAAAGGCAACTCCAAGGTTTTGTAGATTATGCAATCGGAATGGACACTTTCCCATTCAATGCTTTTTCGGTGAAAGAATGGTTGGTGACAAGGTTTATAAAATTGTTTTTGANACTTGTCAATTAGGCAAACAAGTAAAATCCTCTTTTAAATCAAAAGATGGAATCTCAACCAAAAGGCCATTGGAAATATTACATATTGATCTTTTTGGTCCTACTAGAACTCAAAGTTTAGGAGGTAAACATTATGGTCTTGTGGTGGTAGATGATTACTCTAGATTTGGTTGGGTACTTTTCCTTACTCATAAGAATGATGCCTTTCATGCTTTTTCCACCCTTTGTAAGAAAATTCAACATGAAAAGGATTTGAAAATTGCCCATTTGAGAAGTGATCATGGAAGAGAATTTGAAAATCAAGATTTTGAAAAATTCTGTGATGACTTAGGGATTTCTCATAATTTTTCATGCCCTAGAACCCCCCAACAAAATGGGGTGGTTGAGAGAAGGAATAGAAGCCTTCAAGAAATGACTAGAGCTATGTTATGTGAGAGTGAAATTCCTAAATTCTTATGGGCTGAGGCTGATATTTTGAATAGAACAATCATTAGAAAAGGGTTAAAGAAAACGCCTTATGAGCTATGGAAAGGAACCCCTCCAAATCTTAAGTACTTTCATGTTTTTGGATGCAAATGTTTTGTGCTTAACAATAAAGAAAATCTTGGAAAATTTGATCCAAAATCATATGAAGGAATGTTTGTTGGATATTCCACCACAAGCAAGGCCTATAGAGTTTATCTCAAGGAACATAGGACAATAGAGGAATCCATACATGTTACTTTTTGTGATTCTAACTTAATTCCCAGCATTGTGAAGGATATTGATTCAGATTGTGAAGAGGATGAAACAAACAAAGAAAATCCCAAATCTGTCCAGAATAAAGAATCTGTCAGCCCTATTCTGTCTCGTCAGATTGAAGGAGAAACTTCCATTTTTTCTCCTGAGCAGACACGAGAAACTGAAACAGTGAGACCACCAGAAGTTCATCAAAGTTCAACACCTGGCCGAAAACCTAGAGAATGGAAGTCTATGAGGGGTTATCCTCATGACTTCATCATTGGTGATCCCTCTCATGGTGTAACAACAAGATCCTCCACCAAAAGGCAAACCGAACCTAGCAACTTTGCTCTCTTGTCACAAATGGAGCCCAACAATGTCAAACAAGCTCTTGAAGATCCATCATGGGTCAAGGTCATGCAAGAGGAGCTAGCTCAATTTGACAAGAATGAGGTTTGGACATTAGTACCTTATCCGGATGGTAAGAAGGTAACAGGTACTAAGTGGGTATTTAAAAATAAACTTGGTGAGGATGGACAAGTTATTCGTAACAAGGCTAGATTAGTGGCCCAAGGTTACGATCAAGAAGAGGGTATAGATTTTGATGAGTCCTTTGCTCCGGTAGCTAGAATGGAAGCAATTCGGTTGCTTCTTGCCTATGCCGCCCATAAAGGTTTCAAAATGTTTCAAATGGATGTTAAGTGTGCTTTCCTTAATGGCTTTATTGATAGAGAAGTGTATGTGGCACAACCCCCCGGTTTTGAACATAAAGAGTTTCCAAATCATGTTTTTAAATTATCTAAGGCTCTTTATGGCCTTAGACAAGCTCCAAGAGCTTGGTATGAAAGGCTTAGTGCCTTCTTGTTGGAAAATAAATTTCAAAGGGGTACCACCGATACTACTTTATTCATTAAAGCATCTAATGATGATATACTTCTTGTTCAAGTTTATGTTGATGACATTGTATTTGGTTCGGCCAACATTTCCTTGTGTGAAGAGTTTGGAAAACTCATGACTAGTGAGTTTGAAATGAGCTTAATGGGAGAGCTTACTTTCTTTCTTGGCCTCCAAATTAAACACACTCCTAGTGGTACTTTTATTTACCAAGAAAAGTATGCAAAAGAACTTATCAAAAAGTTTGGCCTAGAAAATTCCAAAGCAATGGGTACACCAATGCATCCCAACACAAAACTTGAAAAGGATGATGATGGTCAAGATGTGGATGAAACAAGGTATAGAGGAATGATAGGTTCACTCATGTACCTTACCTCCTCTAGACCGGATATTGTTCAAAGTGTGGGTGTATGCTCAAGATTTCAATCTCACCCAAAAGAATCCCATCTTACGGCTGTTAAACGCATCATTAGATACATCAAAGGAACTTGTGAATATGGCTTGTGGTATCCTAAATCTGATGAATTTTGTGCAGTAGGGTTTTGTGATGCAGATTATGCGGGAGATAGAGTGGATAGAAGAAGCACGTCCGGCATGTGTTGCTTCCTTGGAAGCTCACTCAACATGTGGTCAAGCAAGAAACAAGCCACAGTGGCTTTATCCACCGCTGAAGCAGAATACATTTCCGCATCTGCATGTTGCACTCAATTAATTTGGTTAAAAACACAATTGGAAGATTACAAATTAAAAATCAATAGTATACCCTTATTTTGTGATAATATGAGTGCAATAAATATTTCAAAAAATCCTATTTTGCACTCAAGAACCAAGCACATTGAGATAAAGTATCATTTTATTAGGGAACATGTGCAAAAGGATACTATTGATATTCAATTTGTAAAATCAGAAGACCAAATTGCTGATATTTTTACAAAACCCCTCTGTGAAGACAGATTCTGTACCTTGAGAAAAAGCTTGGGAATGTTTGATTTAAGTTTCATTGAAAATTTGTGAATATTTGACTCTGCTCAGTTTTTGCTCGTAGGATTGGACGAGAAACAATAAATGGCAGAATGGAAGAGCTGTGGTCAAGGGGGAGGCAATGCAGAATTCGAATTTTATGGGCCCCACCAAAAAATTCCTTGACCCCACCAAGACAGTTTTGTTAGTTTCATTTCTTTTAAAAAAATTAAATCAACAAAATCCCTTGGTTGTCTCATCAAATCTTGTTGGAAGAAGCATGTTGTCAAATCAAATCTTTCCCTCCAACTAATCCCTTGATTTAGGGAAACCTCTTTTCAGTTTTTGAAACCCCCTTGGATAATAACCGCTCTCATAATGGGTAATAACTTCTCTCATTCTCTTTCCAATTAAGCATTTAATGCTTCTCTAACCTCCCATCACTCACCTCACTATTCGGCCACCCTTTCATTTCCAACTTCCATCTCCATTGATCTTCTTCATTATGAAAAAGAAAACAGCCCCAAGGAAGAGTGAGAGAATTCGCCAATCTCAAAAACCTTCTACACCCCAATCACATACCCACATTCACATCCATTCCACCTCCTCCTCTTCTCTTTCACCCCCCTCCAAGAGAACCGAGACTATGAGGCGCAAAGTTATTGCTCAAAAATCTTCTGGAAGAAGGAAGAGCGAGAAGGCGAAGGAGCCCAGCATTGAAGAGGAAGTAGAGGAGTCTCATACCTCACCTTCTCCATCATCGCCGAAAAGAACCTCTCCACATGCATCCGGAAAGAGTTCCAAGAAGACGAAGGGTTTCGAGTTCCATGAGACCAGAGAACCCGCAAACCTTGGGTCAATGGAGTTCAAGAACAAGTTTCACAAACAACACTCGCATTTCGATCCTTCCAGGTTCTCTACGTATGCTTCTTTTGAATTCCACAATGAAGTCCTGGAGAAACGGCATTTGTGTCTCTCTTATCTAGTGAATCTAAAATCTCTGGCCTCCAAAGGACTCGATTTACAGCCCATGTTTGAAGGTCTTAAATGGTCACCTCTGCTTCATATTCATAAAATGGTGTACCCAGGGCTGGTTAGGCAGTTCTATGCAAATCTAAGGTTTATTGATGGTAGCCTTCACTCTTATGTGAAACGGGTTCAAATCACACTGGATTCTGAAATAATTTCTTCTGCCCTTGGATACATTGATGAAGGGCCAAAGGTTTATATGAGTGATAAATGGGACTCACATGTAGGAGTTACATACAAGCAAGTGATTCATCAAATCTGTGAAAATTTGTCTAGCCTAGATGGAACTGTTCCGACTCATAAGGCTTTGGGTCCAACTAACTCTCTGCTGCACCGCATCATAACTCACATTCTCACTCCTCAAAGTGGTTCTCACAACAGGGTAACTGTATCTGATTGTCTCATAATATTTGCTTTAGTTACTTCAACTTCTATTTCATTTAGCTATATTATGATTCGTCACATGTGGGAGTCTGTGAAAAGTACAAAAAAGGCCAATCTACCTTATGGAATGTTTCTTACATGCATTTATGAGTACTTTAAGGTAGATTTAACCAATGAGGATGTAGAGAATCGGGTTTCCATGATCAGAGCAGGCGGAGCTGCAAAAAGGGGAAAGAAATCAATAGCATCTGATGATGACTTTGAAGGCCGCCCAGAATCCTCAAAGACGACTGGTTCCCTCAGAGAAATTCTCACAGAATTCACCAATATGTCCGATCTCATGGTTCAATTTCACAAGTTTGCTCACAAACTTGCTTATGAGAATGAATTGGCATGGAAGAAATGCCAAGAGAGGGTCAGTCTAATGTTGGAAAATCTTGAAAAAGAAGCTGGCAGTGATGGCGCCGAGGAGGAACCTGACTTTAATCTTTTCGATGATTAACTCTCTGGTTACTATTTGATATTGGCACAATTTGGCTCAATTAGCTCTTTTGTTTTTTGTTAGGGTTGCAATTGACAATAGCTACCTAGGTGATACTTTGATGACACCGTTTGGTTATGTTTTGGACTGTTATATGGCATATTCTATTTTCTATAACAATGTTTTGTGCAGGTGCCCCCATGATGACAAAAGGGGGAGAAATTTAAGGTTCCAAAATTGAAATTGGAACGAAAACAGGGGCTGAAAAACAGGGGTTGTTGAAATTTTCAAATTGAAAATTCATGATTACCCTTGATCAAAGAATGCATGTTGATATTGCATTTGTTGCTCAAACTGTTCTTAGTCTATCATGATTAGTTAATTGTCATTTGGCATTTGGTTTATAATTATGTTAGATTTATTGAGATGCCCAGCTGTTGATTAATCATTGATAAACTTGTTATATTGAAAACTTATTTTTGGCAGTTCCTTTAAACTATGTAATAAAACTGCCCTGTTTGTTTGCTCAAATACTTTTCCATCACGTTGTTTTGCTCTGATATCTTTAACAGGAAAGGATTTGAAAAACATTTTGATATTTTTTTGTATGAAATAGGTTGAGCAGTAAATCAGTTTATGATATCAAATGAGTTTTGATTATCAAATAAAACTGCTCATAAATCAAGCATTTAGCATCATAAAATATGCTAAATAACATTATTACTTGAAGCTTGATTTAAAAATGTTACAGGTTGAGTGCTTCCCTTGGTAACATAAGCATACATCAAGGGGGAGCAATGTGACATTTTGAAAGGGGGAGAAAATTCAGTCTACAAAGGGAGTAATCTTTACTCAATTTTTTTTCCATTTCAATTTTAATAATGTTTGTCATCAAGGGGGAGATTGATGAGTTTGGAAAACTCTTGATTAATATTTGTGATGACTAAACATTATTTAAAATAATTAACTGCAAAAATTAATAATCTGATTTGATTAAATAATTTTTGTTGCAGGTTTTAAGCTTGTCTTTGATTCTGCTCAACCACCACAGGGAGTAGCTGGAGTGGCGAAGTGATTGTTGAAGGCAGAGATTGAAGCAGATGAAGTCATCATCATCATGAAGTATCAAGGGCCAGAAATCCATCTTGGAGAGCAAGCCAAGGATGGAGAGCTCGGATTGATGAAGGGTGATGATCAAGAAAGGTCCAGAGGTATGCATGTTGGGTTTTACATGGTTATCTCTTCTTTCTCTATGTGGCCGAACCAGTTCTGTTTGTTGAAGGAGGAAGAAGTTGGTTCGGTTTTGGCTTCAATAAGTGGAGGCTCCCCTCTTCTATAATAAGGGTGGACAGCCACTGTTTGAAGCAAGGAGAAAATTTGAGAGTGCAAGGCACAGTGTTCTCAGAGCTACCTGAGCTAACAGTTTTCTCTTCTCCTTTAATGTATTCTGTTTTGTATTTTTCTGTTTAATTTTGTCATGTCTTGAGTCTCATGGAAAAAGGCAAACAGTGAGGTTTGTAATGAAAAAGCCATAGAGCGGAAAAAGGCAGAGAGTGCAAAATTAAAAGAAAAAGCCATAGATGTCTTAGAGTTCCTTTGTTCATCTATGTTGTGTTTCATGATTCTGTGGGAATCCCCTTGTAAGTTGGGTTAGCACTTTACAAGTTGTAATCAGATTGATTATAGTGAAATTCCATCATGTTTGTGATGGAGACTAGATGTAGGCTGCACTGCACTTAGCAGCTGAACCAGGATATATCTGGGTGTAATTTTTCTTCTCTTCAACTCCATTTCTGTTTTCTACTGCACAGGAGCAAAAACTAAAATGTCTCGTGCTAAGTGACGAGACAAAACAAAAAGTCTCGTGGCAAGTGACGAGCAAAAACAAAAGTCTCGTGTCCAGAGACGAGCTAAAACAGAAAAGTCTCCTCTGAGTTCAGCAAGTGTTAGCAACATAAAAAGGAGGCTAAGATTCAACCCCCCTTCTCTTAGCCACTGAAACCATCAAAGAATGCATTCATGCTCTTTAAATAGTGGTGGAGATTCTCAACTAAGAGTGACACTTTATGGAAAAAGATAGTTACTCCATGTTATGATATTGAATGATCATACTCCAACAGTGGAACACATTTGCAAAAGGTCTTATGGACCTTGGAAGGATATTATTAGCATAGCCAATGGGAATGAGGTATGGTGTGAAATAGCTTTAGAGGATGAAAAAGATGTGTGGGAGATGGAAACACTATAAAATTTTCGAAGGATCTCTAGATAGCAGATGAGATATTAGAAGAAAAGTTTCCAAGATTGTTTAGAAACTCAAATAAAAAAGATTATGCCATTGATGAATGTGGGTTGTGGTCTGGCTCAACATGGGTATGGAATATCAGGCAAGATTCTAAAAATTGGACCGGACCAATCTGTTCAACCGGGTTAATCGAAAACCGGTCAGTTGATCGGTCCAGTTAATACCTAAAATTGGCTATAAAAAATCGGTCGAACCAGTGATTAACCAGTGAACCGACTGAACTGGCCTGTTTTTTGAAAGTTCGATTCTTCATTCAGCATCAAAACAGCGTCGTTTTAGTTTTAAAAAAAAAAGAAAAACAAAACGCGCAGAAGACACCCCAAATGCACCAATCCCCTCTCTCATCTCTCTCACTCTCAGTCTCACCAAAATGGCAAAACCCCTAATTTCAAAGGTGGAAACTTTAGAGAGCAGCGGAAGAATGAGCGGAACCCTTGTCGGGAGCATGGCAGCGGCGGAGGAAAGAGGTGATGGAGCTATGTCTGAGGTTGATGTGCATGACTTCCATTGTTACAGTATCTCTCATGGTTACTGCAAAACAAGCTACGAGTAACCATTCTTCTTCTTCTTCCATGTTCTTTGATCTTATATTACTTCATTATCATTCCTCTGCTTCTCTCTTCTCTTTCACTCTTAGTCTCAGCAAAATGGCAAAATACCCCAATCTCTCTCACTCTCACTCTCAGCTGCCGCCACTCTTCTCCTCATCACTGTCTCTGTGCTCGTCGCCTTTTTCACTTTAGTATTTTATTTGTTTCCTTTATTGTGTGTGGAACGAGTTATTGATTATTTGTTAATTTTATTTATTATGATTTATGAGATACTTCACTTGTTTGTTACCGATTTTTTTTTATTTTCAGTTGATGGTGCTATGATTCATTGCTTCACTACATTCTTTATATTGAAATTTTTCTAGTTTTGAGTTGTTTATGACTTTATGCTTTTTCTAATTTTGAGTTGTTTATAAGTTTATGCTGATTTTTTTTATTTAGTGATTCTGCGTGTTGATCTTTCTGATTCTGAGTTGTTGATATGCTGTGGTACAATATGGAATTATTGAAAATTTTGAGGTGAATATGCTGATTTTTTTTTATTTTGATTTGTCATTTTCATTTATTTTAATTTCTGTTAGTTAAAAATTTGATGTTTGAAGTTATTTGTTAATTTTAAATTTTATCAACTTAAAAATTATTAAATTTAAATATTTAAAATTATATATTAAATTTTTAATAATTTTATTATATATTTAATTAAACCGGTTGAATTCTAGTTGAATCCCGATTAAACCCTTAAACTATTGAACCAATCACTCTACCAATTTATTGACGGTCCAATTTTTGTAACCTTGATCTCAGGTAGAGAAGAGAATTCTTTGAGAGAGAAAAACACAACTGGGAGAGTTACAAATTATTTTGGGGTCTGTTTCTTTGTGTGCAGGTTTTAAAGATGGCGTGACATGGACGTTCAATTCAGACAGGAGATATACTACCAAGTCATTCACGGATGTGACAATGATAAAAATACATGGAGTCCCAGAGTCTAAGCATGTGTGACATAATTTGAGGTAGGAGAGCATCACCAAGAATAGAATTACTCATGTGGTTTGTGATAAACAATACTCTGAATACTAAAGACAAGTTGATTAGAAGAAATGTCATTAGCCAAGACGAACAAAAGTGTGCGTTATATGGAGTTGAAGAAGAAACATTATTTCATTTATTTTTATCTTGCATATTCTTTTCAAAATTATGGTACTTGTGGCGGAACTGGGGGAGAGTATTGTAGGTGAAAAAGAAAAATGTTAAAGATTGGTTACTAGGGTGGATGGAACAAGAAGTGCATAGAATAAAAAAATATGATTGATGTAATTTATTTTTTGCTATTATATGGTAATTTGGCACTGTAAAATGGTGAGTTTTGATAGTAGATGGAAAATAATTAAGACTTTAGTAACTCAGTGAAAAAAAAGAGAAAAAAGTGCACATAACAAAGAGATAAATAAAGTACAACATAGTTATCATTTATCAAAGAAAACGGACATGGTGGTCTTGTGTTGTATATATATAGATCGGATTTAAATCTTTATATAACAGGAGGATACTTGACTGATAAAGAGGGCAGATTGCATTGTTTAATGAGAAAAATAACAAATAAAACTTCATTAGTTAATGCTACATTAAAAGGAGTTCAAGTGGGATTACAGTATTTGTTGGAAGAAATGCACATAAAAGAAGAGAATATAACCATGGTGATCAAGAACAAAGATATAGTAGATTGGCTAATGAAAAAAAAATAGGATGGGACCAGAAATTTTTAAAAAATAGAACATGCAATGAAGGTCAAATCCTAAAGAATGTGGAATTAGTACATGAAGGAGAGCAAAGATTTAAGCATAAAAATCAATGGGAAGGGATGGTAATAGAAAATGAAGAAAATTAGATCGAGTGAATCGCTTGAAGGATGACTATAGTACACTAAATTAAAGTACTGGATAGGTGGACATTATCAAGAATAACAAGCTAGCTTTGGTGATATAAAAGGGATAATATGCTTATCGATTTTAATACAGTGGGTGGAATGTGGATATTCAATGGTGACAATTGGCTTGTGTGGATATAGCCTGAAGGGTCTGAGTTAGCAATGGGTACAATACAATGATATTATTTAGAGTAAAAAAAAATTACTGATTGTTGTTATATTGTATTTCGTTTTGGATGTATGATTTTATTGTTTGTTAGACTAGGTTACTGTTTCTTCTGTCTGGAACTACTTTTTAAAAGTTTTGTTATTCTTGATAGCAATGTCGAAGGAGATACATAACCGTCATAGGATGTTGTTTCTCCCATTTTAGATCAAATTTGTACCGAATAATCTAAAAGAAAAAACTAATTCTCTGGATTTAATTTTTTTCTAATATTTTTACC
>NC_029790.2:104577266-104578037 GCF_000816755.2 Arachis ipaensis | reverse complement strand
TTAAAAACAATTTTTTTTTGTGATGAATGAATTTTTATAGTCATTATTTTTAGATAATAAAATAAAATTATATACTGTAAAATGTAGTATCTAACCCAAAGTTTGAAATAATAGTCCAATATTTTATTTTGATGTCTTTAATAATCCAATATTTGACATCTCTTTACGGAATATTTTATTTGTATAATTAGATGAAATTATAAAAGTTTTGATATAATTGGATTTTTAGATAAAAAAAAAATAGAACAATAAAAACTCACTTTCATGTTGAGGATGAGTCTGTAGAAGGGAATGTGAAACTATGTTTCATATTAGATACACTTTTTATATTTTACGTTATCTTTTTATGTTAAAATTATTGTTGGTATTGTATCTAAAAATTGAGATTTTTTATTAAAATATTGTTTATTGTATGTTTTTCTTTACAAAATCAAGTATTATTTTATTACAATGAGAAAATAAATCAAATACTTTGTATTTTTGGAACAAAGTAACTGCACACATAAATTAAATATATTTAAAAAAAATAATTAAGACATTGTTTAAATTTGTTTGAACAACTTAAAAAAAATAATTGACAAAAATATTAACTGAATTTATTTTATCTTAACTAGTAGATGAGCATACAATATTAATACTCCAAATTAGTTTGTATAATAATTGCTCCAAACAAATTAGTAGTTAATAAATATTAACATAATAGTTCATGATATTTTATAATAAAATTAGATAAATTAGTTTCAAATAATATAAGAAGATACATTAATTTTT
>NC_029790.2:104576115-104577114 GCF_000816755.2 Arachis ipaensis | reverse complement strand
TCAAATCGAGTCATTTTTTATTCGGTCCAATAACAAATTTTAATTGTATGGTCTCATTCATAAGGGTCAGACCGATTTAGATATGGATCACCACAATCTATATATAATTTGATTTAGGAAGTGAGCAATCCAATTTGAAAAGCACATTAAATATACCCTCACGATTTCACCTCTACTATTTCAATTACTATTACTAAGGTGATAACGACCTTAAAGGTGGAAATAACTTTTCACTCTATAAAAAAATAATCACTCTTAATCATCTAAAATCATTTTCACAAAAAAGATTAAATCTAATCTACAACTCTATAAATACCCTAATATTTAAGTATTTTTTTTCAATCTAAATTCATTTCAATCCGTTAAAATTCTTATTGACTTAGGTCTCACATCTCATTTTACTTTCATTTTTTTCTTCTTTATCACTTTGATTGTATTCTTTAATTTCAAAATTTTAGAAAATTAAATCTTTATTTTTATTTCAATTATTACAACTTCTTTTATTATTCATTCTTTCTCTGTTTCACTTTTTTTTTTTTAATTTGTGAATTCAAACGTTTGATAATTGATCACCTTAATAAAAAAATTAAAAACTCAATCAAATAATTAGATAGCTGAGTAAATATTGACAATGCACTCTCTTATATTAGTTGTGTTATTTTTGAAGAACAAAGGTCCACCGTATAAAATTTAATAATTAGAAATAGAAATAAATAAAAATAGAGCAACGATCAAATTTACATTTTTTGTCATATGAGAATATATTTTTCTGTATGTGAAACATGAACTTTATAGTATTATAAATGTGGAATATAAAGAAAATATCTTTATAAATGTGTCATTAAGTAATTTTTAAAAATAAAGAAATTAAAATTTATATTTATATATATGTATTTCTTAAACGATTGATATGTATTTTATTATAGTAAAAATGCTATATGTACACTAAATTTAACCACAAGCTACTATATATTTATATTTAAATACATGTATTGTTTA
>NC_029790.2:104572546-104576077 GCF_000816755.2 Arachis ipaensis | reverse complement strand
TCTGATTTTGATGCCGTACAGTTTGAAGAGGAATTTTGAGAGATGATAAGATAAATATGTGACATAAACTTTGTCAATAACCCTTATTTTTATTGATAAATTTTTGGGTAGGTTTCTTCTAAATCACTTGTAGTACAAAAGTGAACCATGCTTCTGAAAAAAAATATGGACACCAGTAAAATAGAGAACGATGAGGACTAAGGCAAACACCTTGACATTTTCTCTTAGAAGTTATTTATATTCTTTCCTCAAATTTATGTAGTTTTTCCTTTATAAATTAGGGCTTAGAATTTTGATTTAATTGGTGAATAAGATGAGAAGAAGAATAAGAGTATTTTAAGAGAAAAAAAAATTTAAATGGCATTATTATTACTATTTGATATTTAATTAAAATTTGTTAAAAACTAAAATATTCGACTAAAAATTTTTTAAGAATTAATTTAAAGTATTACTCTTTTATTTGCTCGTTTACTTTTTTGGAAGCACATTAACCGTAATCTCATGACACCGAAATCAATTTTATCATAATTTTTGAAGGTTTCTTTATTTTACTAAAAAAAATTAATTCTTTAGTTTATTATTTGCTAACCACAAAATCTTTAGAAAGTTTTATTTTAGTTTAAAACACGCGGCTAATAATATATTTTCATATAACCACTAATTTAGCCTTTAAATGTTACTAATTAATCTTGGATAATAATATAAACAGGTGATTATAAATTAAATATTTAAAGTAGTACCTGAGTTATGCATCTTCCAAGTCCGATACCTTCAAAGAACTGATGGAATGTCAACGCAGCAACGAGGGGTCTTATTGTTTCTGAACTCATTGATGCTCCCAAGGTGATTCCTATTACGATAGAATGGACAACGATCCCCAATTCCAACACCTATAGTCAAATTCTTTCAAAATAATTATTATTATAAATCAAAATTTCAAAATCAATTAGAGTAGTTTGGCAATTCTATTGCTAGTCAAAAAAATCAAAGAATATAAAACTGCACATATATAGTTACCTGAGTTGTTCTTAAAAAAACTGCACATATATAGTTACCTGTGATATGACGCGATGACGAAGGAGCTCTGAAGACTTACTGGGAACAAAGCCATGTGCATGACCATGTGTTTCGTGGAGGTGAAGATCTTTTTCTGTATCTGTGGAAGTCTCTACTTGTGCCTCTTGGAAATGTGATTTTTGAAAATAAGCAGTGGCATAAGCATCAATCATAAGGGTTCCCATACTAGTGCACATAGCCACAAATCCAGTGAAAGGAAAATCTTCCCAAGGATGATTGTGCAAACAAGGCGAAGTTAGATTCCCGAACGCATCCGGCAACACATGAATAAATCCGGTTGCCAGTATGACACCTGCCGCAAAGGCCTTAATTAAGAGGAAGATGTCTTTTTCTGGACTTATAGCAGGTATGAGTTTGCCGAGAAATGGAATACAAACACCAATTATACTGGCAATTAGAATGGATATAATAGCTGCTATCTTTAACTTCAGCGACTTGCCTTTGTCTTGGACTTCTTTTGATTCATCACAGGTGCACTCAGAAACAACTACACTTGGGACAACAAGCAAAATAAGAATGCCATAGATCAAGAGTACTTGGGTATTTTGATTCATCTCATTCATAGTGAAAGTATATTGAAATCAGTGTGTAGGTAAGAAATTGAACAGAAATAAAGTTATATTTATAAGAGACTAATATCGTCATTCCAAAATAATTTTATAATTGAAAAATATTTGCGGACATAATAACCTATAGATTTTAAATAATCTAACTAGTATAATATTATTTTAGTGTATTCACCTAATTAAAGATCAACTTTTTTAACATATCAATTTTTATTTACGAGGTAAGTAGTACATTGAAGTGCATCTACATTTTATTAATAATATTTTTAATGTTAAAATACTTGATTTTTTTAACTCAAATATACTTGTGAATTAATTATAAACATTTATGAACTATGTTACACTTTTTTAGTCTTCAGTTAGACTTTTATAAACATCAAAAGTGTGACATTATGTCGACATCATATGCTACAATCAATTAAAATAATAATTTTTTAAAATACTTAAATACAGAAAGTCTACCTATGAAAGAGAAAATTATGTCACTATGTTAAAACATGAAATAGAAGTATATGTTAAAGTATGATTCATGATAAAAAAATTTTAACATGATATTGATATCAGTAAAAAAAAATATTATATTATTTTTAAAAAATATCAGTGTCAGCATGTATACTTCGCACATGGTGTATGGCTAACCGCATGGCTATATGAAAGGCGTATACCTCGCACATGGTGTACGACTGACCGTATGACTATATGAAAGGTTGTGCAAATTTCTTTGCATGATGTGGGTATGATTGTGAATTTAATGGGTGTGGATAATGTGGGTATGATTCTGAATATGGTGGCTACATAAAAGGTTGTGTGGAAGGCTGTGCATATTTTTGTGAATATAGTAAATTTGGATAGTGTGATTGTTTACATATGATTGTTGATATGGTAGATATGGATGGATACAGTTGGTATGCATATGGCTACTACTGCTAATAAAATAAATTAATTCTCAGTTTAGTAATATGGGTATTTTGATTCATCTCATTCATGGTGAAAATGTATTAAAACCAGTGTGTATATAAGAAACTGAACAAAAATAGAGTAATATTTATAGGAGACCAACATTCTCATCCCGAAATAGTTTTATAATTGAGAAATATTTGCCAACATAGTAAGCTACAGATCTAACGATTACTATAATCTAATCAGTATAATATTTTTTATTTCTTAAAGTATATTCATCTAACTAAAGATCAACTCTTTTAACAGATCAACTTTTATTTACGAGATAAGTAGGAGCATTGAAGTACATCCACATTTTATTAATAGTATTCTTATTATTGTTGAAATATTTGATTTCTTTAACTCAAAAATACTTACGAATTAATTATAAATATTTATGAACTATATTAGAACTTTTCAGTCTTCAGTTAGACTTTGACAAACATTAGAAGTGTGGCAATATATTCACACCATATGCTAATAACAATCAATTAAAGTAATAGTTTTTTTAAAATGTTTAAATATGGAAGGAAAAATTTCGTCACTATGTCGAAACATGAAATAGAAACGTGTTAAAGTATGATTCATGATAAAAATTATTTAAAATGATATTGATATCAGTAAAAAAGATATTATATTATTTTTTAAAAATATTAGTGTTAGCATGTATACCTCGCACATAGTATATGGCTAATTGCATGGCTATATAAAAGGCTGTGCATATTCTTGTGCATAATGTGGGTATGATTGTAAATTTGATGGGTGTGGATAATGTAAGTATGGTTCTGAATATGGTAGCTACATAAACTAAACTTTTTTTAACAAATACTTAAGGTAAAAATAAACTAAACTTAATTAGTTAATAATATATATTGATAATTACTGATACTGATGCTGATACTGTTATTTTTTTAATTAATTAAGCATTTAAACTAAAAAGATAATTTAC
>NC_029790.2:104570819-104572483 GCF_000816755.2 Arachis ipaensis | reverse complement strand
ATAGTTGTGTCTTTTGAAAAAAATTATTTGAAATAAGCTTAAAAATACTAAATAATTTTGTTTTTTTTTAATTATTAGCCATTTATTTTAGTTCTACTTTTAGCTTAAAACACTAACTAATTACTTATGGTTCTACTTTCAGCTTAAACACTAACAAACTAGGCTAAATAATTACCTAATAACAATATAAAATACTCAAAAATAAATTACCTATGTATGTGCTGCCGTTTTCTTTAATAACTTGGGGGTGTGGAGGAAACTTGCTTTTCAAAGTGATAGAGAGTGTGATCCAAGAGAAAGTTTTGAACGAATGAAAAAAGAGTGTAGTTGCCTTATTAGCATAGTTGTTAAAACCAAATCGATGATCAAACCGATTAAGCTACTGAGTTACTGGGTCATTGGTTCAACCGGTGGATCACTGGTTAAATCGATTGATCCGATCCTATGTAAATAAGAATATAAAATAGTCAAAATTTTAAAATTAAAATTTAAAATATATATTCACTAACATTTTAAAAATAATCAAGCTATTCTAAAACAATATGGAACAAGAACAATAAATATTTTATTATTTTTACTTTATCATAAGTATTTTTATTTTATTTTTATATTAAAATAACTATTATTTTCTATAAAACCAATGTGTGTATGTAAGAAACTGAACAAAAATAAAATTATATTTATAGGAGACCGACATCCTCATCCCAAATAATTTTATAATTGAGAAATATTTGCCAACATAGTAACCTACAAATCTTAACGATTACTATAATCTAACTAATATAATATTTTAGTTTTTTAAGTATATTCACCTAACTAAAGATCAACTCTTTTAACATATTAACTTTTATTTATGAGGTAAGTAGGTGTATTGTAGTGCATCCACATTTTATTAATAGTATTCTTATTGTTGAAATATTTGATTTCTTTAACTCAAAGATACTTGCGAATTAATTATAAATATTTATAAACTATATTGTAATTCTTCGGTCTTCAGTTAGACTTTGACAAACATTAGAAGTGAGGCAATATATTCACACCATATGCTAACAATCAATTACAGTAAGTTTTTTAAAATGTTTAAATACAGAAGGTCTACTTATGGAAGGAAAAATTTCATTACTATGTCGAAACATGAAATAGAAACGTGTTAAAGTATAATTCATGATCAAAATTATTTAAAATGATATTGATATCAGTAAAAAAGGTATTATATTATTTTTAAAAAATATCAGTATCAGTATGCCTCGCACATAGTGTACGGCTGATCGCATGACTGTATAGAAGATTGTGCATGTTCCTATGCATAATGTGGATATAATTGTGAATTTAATGGGTGTGGATAATATCGATATGGTTCTAAGTATGGTGGCTACATGAACTAAACTTTTTTATAACAAATACTTAAGATAAAAATAAATAAAACTTAGTTAACAATATATATTGATAATTACTGATACTGATGCTGATACTTGATACTGTTCTTTTTTTAATTAATTAAGCATTTAAACTAAAAGATAATTTACTAAATATTGTAAATAAACCTAAAATCAGTAAACATATGCTAAAAATTAATAATATTAATTTTGCCATTTCAATAAATAATTAAAATATAAAAATCCTAACAATTCATATTAATTATAGTCGTTAAATAACAATCAAGG
>NC_029790.2:104570127-104570789 GCF_000816755.2 Arachis ipaensis | reverse complement strand
GTCTTTTAAAAAAATTTGTTTGAAATAAGTCTAAAAATACTAAATAATTCTATTTTTTAATTATTTGTCATTTATTTTGGTTCTACTTTTAACTTAAAATACTAACTAACTACTTATGGTTCTACTTTTAGTTTAAATACTAACAAATTAGGCTAAATAACTACCTAATAACAATATAAAACATTCAAAAATAAATTACCTGTGTATGTGCTGCCGTTTTCTTTAACAACTTGGGGGTGATGAGAAAACTTGCTCTTCAAAGTGATGGAGAGTGAGACCTAAGAAGAAATTTTGAACGAATAAAGGAAGAGTGTTGTTGTCTTGTTAACATAGTTGTTAGAACTGAACCGATAATCAAACTGGTCAAGCTACTGAGTTACTGGGTCATTAGTTCAACTGGTGGATTACTGGTTGAACTGATTGATCCGGTCTTACGTAAATAAGAATATAAAATAGTCAAAAATTTAAAGTTAAAATTAAAATTTAAAATATATATTCACTAACATTTTAAAAATAATCAAGCTATTCTAAAACAATATGGAACAAGAACAATAAATATTTTATTATTTTTACTCTATCATAAATATTTTTATTTTGTTTTTATATTAAAATAACTATTATTTTTAAATTTTAATAATTTATTAATTATTTCTACCTATTAT
>NC_029790.2:104531629-104569854 GCF_000816755.2 Arachis ipaensis | reverse complement strand
AGCATTAAAAATAACTAAAATGAGATTAGTCTAGTGGTTGTTAGGTTGGTTCTTATACTAGAAGACCATTCATCTCATTTATGATGACGGTGTACAAAACCAATGTGTATGTAAAAAACTGAACAAAAATAAAGTTATATTTATAGGAGACCAACATCCTCATCCCAAAATAGTTTTATAATTGAGAAATATTTGCCGACATAGTAACCTACAGATCTTAACGATTACTATAATCTAACCAGTATAGTATTTTTTAGTTCTTTAAGTATATATGTATACCTAACTAAAGATCAACTCTTTTAACATATTAACTTTTATTTACGAGGTAAGTAGAGTGTACTGTAGTGCATCCACATTTTATTAATAGTATTCTTATTATTGAAATATTTGATTTCTTTAACTCAAAGATACTTACAAATTAATTATAAATATTTATGAACTATATTGCAACTTTTCATCTTCAGTTAGACTTTGACAAATATTAGAAGTGTGGCAATATGCCTACACCATATGCTAACAATCAATTAAAGTAATAAGTTTTTGAAATGTTTAAATACAGAAGGTCTATTTATGGAAGAAAAAATTTTGTCACTATGTCAAAATATGAAATAGAAACATGTTAAAGTATGATTCATGATCAAAATTATTTAAAATGATATTGATATCAGTAAATAAGGTATTATATTATTTTTAAAAAATATCAGTATCAGCATGTATGTTTCGCACATAGTGTATGACTGATCGATCGCATAGTTATATAGAAGGCTGTGCATATTCCTATGCATAATGTGGGTATGATTGTGAATTTAATGGGTGTGGATAATGTGGGTATGGTTCTGAGCATGGTGGCTACATGAACTAAACTTTTTTTTTAACAAATACTTAAAGTAAAAATAAATAAAACATAGTTAATAATATAAATTGATAATTACTGATACTGATGTTGATACTGTTCTCTTTTTAATTAATTAAGCATTTAAACTAAAAGATAATTTACTAAATATGGTAAATAAACCTAAAATAAGTCAATATATGCTAAAAATTAATAATATTAATTTTACCATTTCAATAAATAATTAAAATATAAAAATCTTAATAATACATATTAACCATAATCGTTAAATAATAATCAAGGCTAATAATTTTAAGTAAAATAAAACTAAAATTTGAATTATTTAGAATTAAACTAAAATTACTACGTTTCTGAAAAAAATTAAAAATAAAACTAAAATAATTAAATAATTTTTTAGAAAAAAATTACTTAAAATAACACTAAAATTATAAATAATTATTTTTTGAAAAAAATTGTTTGAAATAAGCCTAAAATTACTAAGTTATTTGGTAGAAAAATAAATCCAAATCAATTTATCGTAAGTTATTTTTTCAATTATTTATAAAATTCTAATATTTCTCCCAATCCTATACACAAAATTCTCAATTTTCACATCTACAAAATTATTAATTTTGTAATTTTATATTTTTATTTTAGTTAAAATTTCACAATTTAATTAAAATTATTTGAAATAAATAAAAATAATTTAAGCATAAATTAAAATGAGGCTAAGCATTGGAGTGATAAATTTTACATTGAGTTTCAAATTAAATTTTATGATATATGATTCCATAAATACTTATGTGGCATTTTGTAGGATCCAAACTAAAATGAAATTAAAATCATGCATTAGAGATACTTTAATTATCAGTATATTATTACGAACAATGCTACGGAGACACAAAACATCAACTACCAAATTAGTTATTGATATAAAATACATATTAAAATGTAAAATATTTAAAAATAAATAAACAATACAATATACATAAATATATGGTGACTGATTTTTTGTATGCATATAAGAATTTTGTATTATTATAAAACACAAAAAATTCTAATTTCAAATGGTCTTAGCATCACTACTACATACTTGATTTTTACTAACATTTAAAAAATGTTATTAAATCATATTAAAATATTACTTATGTATATTAGTAACATTTTAACAAATGTTAAATACACCCTGTGTTACTAAAGAGTTTTACTAACATTCTTCTAAAAATTTAATAACATTTAGTGAAAATATTACAAAAGATATTCTGTAGTAATATTATGAGAATTGTTACAATAGACCATTCATAGTAACACTTAAAAAAATATTATCATAGATAATTTTTGTAACACTTAGAAAATGTTACCATAGATTTTTTTTTGTAACATTTAAAAAAATATTACCATAGATATTTTTTGTAATACTTAAAAAAATGTTACTATAAATATTTTTTGTAACACCTATAAAAAAATGTTACTATAAATATTTTTTGTAACACTTAAAAAATGTTACCATAGATATTCTATAGCAATACTCTAATAAATGTTACAAAAGATTTTTTTGCTAACAATAAAAAAATATTACAATAGATGTTTAGTAATATTTAAATGTACAAAATATTGAATTAAAATCTTTTTCTTCAATTACATATTCTACACCCATTTTACAAATTAAAATCAAGATATTTAGATATTAAAATTGGTCCAATAAGTCAATTTTTCTATTTCTTTAATATACTTGCATGATTAAATACAAATATTTGAGACCATGAATACATGTTTAAATTAAAAAAGAAGTAATAGTGTTTATCTTTCAACTATACAAGCAAGAGACACCAGCAATTATAAACAAAATAATATCTCTATAACAAATAAACTTGATTAAAATGTTGCAATTGTAAACAAAATAATATCTCTATAACAAACAAACAAAATAATATTGCATCATGAAGAATGACAGAAAAATGGAAAGGCAGAGCATTGAAGCACATGTTAAAATTTAAGAATCTAATCATGAACTTAAAGAAACTTCCTATAAAATACCTGCTCCTCAGAACTCATTCCAACAACATCCATTGCTCTCCTTGTAGCTATATATTCTTTATGTTCGTCAATTCCTTCTAGCTCATAGCAATTTGATTGATTCATATAATGAAATATTTTTGGATGTCCTAATTTGTATTTTATAATCTCCTGTCAAAACAAAGTTCTATCATGCTAAATTTCTGTTACCCCATTCAAATTATCAGCTAGAGCTAATAGCAAGACCAATAATGAATAATGATGTGCTCTAAGCTTCTAAGCACGGAAAAAATGATTACAATGAATAACAACCGTATGCATTACCATAATTAAGCAAAAGGGCATAATGTACAAAGAACACTGTATACTTAACATGAAGACAATGATAGAAAAAGGAAATGATCTTTTATTCTCTATCGAACACTCTAGAGGTCCTATGTCGAGGATTTTTGTGTAATTATCGGTCACTCAAATGTGTGATTTCATCCAGAAACAAATTAGTACAAGAAAAAGAATCTCACTACCTCATATGATGTAGCGCAGAGCATGTAGAAACAGTGATAATTTTCTCTCTGGGTTTGACAGTTGGCAAACACGTGGTCTTTTCAGTAAATATGTTCTGATAGCAGCTCTTGAAATTCTTCCCTTCTGATCAAATTGAATCTCCACAAACTTACCAAAACGACTGCAGAAGTCACAAATTATAGTAAGACAGTATGGCATAAAAATAATGCTATATAAATAAATAAGAAGAAAACTTACTATTATTTCCCACCTTGAATTATTGTTCCTAACCGTCTTTGCATTCCCAAAGGCTTCAAGAACAGGATTGGACTATAAATCACAGAAGAGCAAAAATGTTAATGTTTATATAATTTTTATGAAAACTAGGTACCAGAAATGATTAACAAAGAAATAAATTTACGGTATTCAAATGAGCTTGCGAAACTAAACTCATGAAGTTTGATTCTCTTACCTCCAAGACTTTTTGCTCAACAGTTCTACCTTCAGCAGCAGCAGTTCTAAACTCAACTGCATAATAAAAATCTTGCGATGAGGATAAGGAAAGGATTATTATATTTACCGACAAACAATGTAGAGATCATTGTTCGATAGCTCACTAACTAGTGTAGATTTTCCTTGACAAGTATGTAATAAAGGCATTTAGTGATGGTTCTAACTTCTAAATGCAACAAATAGCAAAAACAAATAAATTTATACCACTTATTCACAAAATCTATAGCATCAAAACTGTTACAGGATTCTCACAATTCAACAAAATAATTATTAATAAAGGGGATTGAGAATATAAAATTACCTAGAAAGAAGAAAATCATAGGGTTGACATATCTCTATGACTAAAATCAAGATTATCTAAGATGCATGTATCAATTGTTGTCACAGGTATATCATCCCTAGTGGATTAACATCATCTTCAACACTTGTAGATTGATAAAGCATAGAACTTGTTATTTGAGGACCATCCTTGAACTTTTTCATGTCATCATTATCTAAGTCACCGTATATATCAAACAAACCCCTTAGAATGGTGTTGGTAATAACATGCCAAGTATCACTTGGATCTTCTGTGTAATAATCTTGTCTCACTTGGGTTGCAAACATGAATGGATCATTTTCATAAATTGGCTTTCTAAAATTTACAAATGTTAATCCAAAGTTATCTTTTTTACTTTGAAACCAATCGTACTTAAATAGCACATATTTAGAATGCTCATGATAATCTAGCTTAAGTATATCTTTTAGAACTCTATAATTAACAAAATATTTTTAAATATTGCTATAAAAAATCTTTTCTCTCACAATTTCAGCAACAAAAAATCTTTTTAGGTGCTCATTGACAATGTCTTGCAAATTCAAGAACAATAATTAGACCAAAGAAGGTATAACGAACAAGTAAGCTGTCATTAACAGCATACTAACATGGTCTAGTGATGACAAGGTAGGAGATGTGCTATATTTTGTAGCTAAAAGATACTATTTTATCTATTTGAGCCAGAGGATTGCAATTATGGAATATTTTCATAATAATAATTTGGATATAAAACTCTTCAGAAAACTTGAATGAGAATCATGTGTCAAGTTTTTCGACACATCCCCATGTTGATGAAAATTAAGCTCACATCCCCATTTCCATTACATAGTATTTCCACACAAAATCAAATATAGTAATGTATTATTATCATGAAAACTAAGTAGACATGATATTAATTTTCACTAGGATTTGAATAAGTTCGATAACCATAAGAAAAGAAAAATAATTTTGATGCATACACACTACTAGAATTTACATTTTTAGTAGTGACTTTTTTCTAACAAATTTTTTGTTGAATAAAATATCTATATAGATACGACTTTTTAGAATTGTCACCATTTTAAATTGACCTTATATTTATGGTTGCGACAACAAGAAAGAACCATATACATGTCAAAAAAAGAAAAAAAAAAAAGAAAAAATCCTGCCAATTTATCTCAGAGATTAAATATGTACATCAACTAGTTTCAGTAAACACATTTTAACTACAAATATTCGTTCTATCAAATCCAAATGCTTCTGGAGGAAGGCATGATACTAGTAATTAAAATAACTGCCAAGTACCTTTATAGATCAAGAAAGCAAACATAAATCACCATAAATATTGTGTTCATGCATTGGAAGTAGGATTCAGTCCACCAAATCTCATCTATTTCTTGACTTTTAAAATCTTTATTATTTTCTAAGATATCGTTAGCCACGATGTAACAACATATAATTGTGTACAGATCACAGAAGATAATAATACTAATATTGTGTATATTAACAACTATATAATATCATATATAGCTAGAAAATAATAACAAATGTTGAGATGCCATGATTATTCCCTCAGAATTATTGAAATAATCTGAATGCATAAGTACAGGAGCAACAAGACTAAAAATCTCTTTAAGGATATTTGCATTAAGGTATTAAAAATAATGAATAATTGATGAATCAAATAATTTTATTGATACCGTAATAATATTTTTACCAAAATTTTCTAATCAACCTTCTATAAATTTGCAGAACAAGACGAATCTATTGTTATAACTGAACCGAATCCAACTATACACAAAATACAGCAAGATGAAATCCATGTCAAGAATCCAAAATACTCAACCACCAATACAAGGTCAAAATCAGTTTTATGAAATAAGTTAATTAGCACTTTGAGGAACTGTCATGAATTCATAACCTAAATTATCATATTGAGTATCAACGGATGGCCTACCTGAACAATGATGGTGATGATGATGATAGCAGGCGTGGCAAGCAGAGGCAGCAACAATGAGCAACGATAATTTAGATCTGGATTGAAATCAGCAACAGTTGAGAAATTGAAGAACAGAGTGAATAAAAAAATTAAATAAGAGACAAAATGCTTACCGATGAGCTTGCTCTTAAATTTGAGATGAGAAATTGAAGAACAAAGTGAATTGAAGGTAGACTATGTTTGAAGTACAAAGCATTGCAGTAATCATGATGAAACTAAGGAGGAAGACTGTGAGATCGAAGAGGCAGAGTGAGAGATTAAGGAGGCGAAGTGCGAGCAAGAGTGATATCGAGCGAGAGTGAGATCAAGAATTGAGCGAGATTGAGATCGAGATCAAGCAAGAGTGAGATCGAGATCAAAGCAAACGCGTAAAACATGAGTGAGATTTGGATGTGAGGAGTGATAGATTTTGATTTTGCGAGTGGGGAGTTTTGCTTGTTTCCAGTGAATGTGAATAAGTGAATTAGGAATAGGTAACATTTTAAAAAAAAAAAAGTAAATGTATTTGGTAATATTTTAGCATAAATGTTATTTAATATGTAATTTTGTCGTAACTACTAACATTTTAATAAATGTTAAGAGATAAATGTTACTAAATGTCTAAAATGTAGTAGTGCATCAATTTTCATCTTTTTTTTCAATGTTATTTATCACTACTAGAAAATTAGTTATTACAGACTGATATTTCCGACGAATTTTATCCCACGAAAATACAGACGGAATTTCAGAGGGATTTTTTGTCAGAAAATAAAAAAAATGAATTAGCATAAATTACAGACGGAAAAGAGAATCCGTCGATAATTTTATTGGAAAATTTAATTTTTTTTTGAGAAATGGTTACAGACGGAAAATCTGTCTGTAATTAAATGAACAAAATGTTGCATTTTATTAAATTATTACAGACGGATTTTCCATCTGTAATTTAAAACTTTCCGTCGAAAATTTTGATTTAAACCTATTTTAACTCGAGTGTCTCCACCTTCATTCACACTCCACACAAGCTTCTTCCTCTCTCTGTTGCACTAATAGCTTCTTCTCTCCGTCGCATGAGCTTTTTCTGCCGTTCGCGTCGCACGAGCTTCTCCGCCGCTGCTATCGTCGCATCTGCTCCATTCATTGCCGTCGTCACAGAACTCTCTACGCCTTCGCTCTTGTCGCATTTACTCCCTTAATGAATTCCAGGTATACTCTGATTTTGTGATTCTGGTGCTTGGGTTCAATTTTTCTGTGCCAATTTTAGGTTTATCAATTTTTCTTAGCAGTTTCTATCTTCTTGTCGCTGTTGATGCTGATTGAGCTTGTTGTAGGTTTATCAATTATTTTATTATCAGCGAAGAAAGAGATTTTTGGTCGGTCATTTCTGCAGCGATTCGTGAAACTCGGTGGAAACTCGGTGGTTGTTGTTGAATGGCGAAGCTTGGAATGATAGTTGACTCCGTTGGTAACTTCTTCTCCGGCAAAGACCGGCTTCCCTAGTGTGACCCTGACATCGTCACTGTAAGCCTTTTCTTTTTCTCGATTCTATTTTTTTCATTCAGAATTGATATCAACTTGTAATTTCTTGTTATCTATTGGTCGTGATTTCAGTCTTGATGTTTAGGTCAAAATCAAGTTAGCGCTTGCAATAGGTTTAGGGTTTAGATACAAATAAATCACATATCTTTTGTTACTTTAATTAAAGAGGAAGAATTGCAGCTTCTATGAAACAATTCCCTGTTATGATGGATCATTGTGTAACAGTTAAAGCTATAGCTTGGAGCATGATATGTTTCATTCACAAAAGAAATTGTTGATAACAATTGAAACCTCCTTGTCTTTTTATTGCTCCTTTGCTGCTTTATTCTCTAAAATCATGGTTTCTTCTTCTGCACCTGCAACAGCAGCAGCGGCCATCACCTTTGGCTTCAAGAATTTGATAGAAACTTTCACTGTTGATGTGCACAGAGCAGAGAACAGGCCACTGAACGTGCCCTTGATTGCACCTTTTACCATTGCATCATCAAGGTTGGAGATGGTAGAGAACGTGGCCGTTAGAATTGAGCTCAGCAATGGCTCTGTGGGTTGGGGTGAGGCACCAATTCTGCCTTTTGTTACTGTTGAGGACCAGAAAACTGCCATGGCCAAGGCTTCTGAGGCATGTGCCTTTCTCAGGAGATGTCCTTCACTGACACTGGGTTCCATGTTGGAGGACATTGTTGCTATTCTTCCTGGCCATGAATTTGCTTCTGTGAGTGACATTCAGTTAAACTCTTCATCTTCATCATCATATTAATTTTTTCTACTCATTCTAATGTTTTCCTTTTTTACTTTTGAAAGGGAGGTTTTGCATGCACCTTTGCTACATGAATTCATATGGCTTTGAATTAACTATGATCCTTCTTATTATTGGTAATTAAGGAAATGAAACGAGACTTGTAAAATTTATTCTATGACTTTCTTAGAATAAACTATTATCTTTCATATGCCCCTTTCCATTTTATTATTATTTTATTCTATGACTTTCTTAGAATGCCTTGCCATTTGAGTTTCACATTCATTTAAAGATTCATTCTTTATTTTTTAAATCCCTTCTTGGAAATACTTGTTGAAGGAGGGGAATTTTTGTTTTGTTTCACTGGGATTTGGAAAATGAAAGAGAATGTGGAATTGGTATTTGAGATTTGTGTGGTGATTCCCAAGAGAGAGGCGGTTCTTAAAGGAGATGAAGACTTTGATTGCAGCAATGTCTTTGCCAGGGAGCTTAAGAATGCAAGCTTGGTTGTTGACAGAGTTATTGGCAATTCTGATGAGTTCTTCAAGGTTACAACAATTTTTTCTCAAATTTCTTAATTCTTCATATATATACTGTGGCAGAATATCATTATTTTATTTTCTTTTCTTGTCCTCTGTTATGGTAATATGATTGATTGATTGATTTCTCTTGAAATATTTCTATAATTATAATGTGAGATAGAGACAAGGTAGAAAAGAATTATGTCTTTTAGCATTGTATTTGCATTTACCAAACAAGCAATTTTGTGATTCTTATTTTTTTTTTCAGTTGTGTCTAAGTTAAGCTTCTTGTTGAGTATTTGAAACTTAGTTGTTGTTTGTTAAGGTGGCTGCACCTCTGGAGACATTGGGGAGGGCTGTAGCTGAACTAAGAATCATGAAAAGAACTCGCATTGGTAAAATAAATTTGCAACCTAGCATGATGAAATGATGCGGTGCTTCATTGTTTATGTTAATGCATCTCATGTTCAATTGCAGGTATGGATTTGCAATTTGATATGGTGGAGGTTGATGCTTTTATCAAACAGCCAGATGGTTCACTCTTTAGTTGGTATGAATGTTTTCAATGCTACTGCCGCTTAATGCACGGTATTGTGAGTTCTTGTCATAGCCGTTTATCAAGTTTTCGATTATGGTCCTAATCAGGAATGTGCTTCAGCATTAGCTATAAACTAATACCAAATTTTTGTTTGTTTATTTAGTTGTACTTATTAGCAAATGCGCTCTTGTGATGAATAATGAACAATGTTTACATCCTTGTTGTAACTTGAATATGCAGGTAAACAATAGCAAATCAAGTAGAATCCTTAAATTCAATAGAAGAGAAATCCATTGGGAAGTCGGAGAGCATCTCCTTCCAAAATTGGAATCAGAGATCATTATTAAGCAAATCTTTCCTTTGCATGGTGTTTTTTCACTTACATATCCATTAATTTTTACTTTAGATTCTGCATTACTTGAACATGACATAAAGTTGGAGCATCACTTTCTTAATTCATTTTCAGGATTCAGTTTGGCTGGACTTGAACATGACACAAAACACATACTTGAATGATTAATGACTTCAGACTTCCTTATTACATTTAGGTCAGCAAATTTAGTAGTGCTCCCTGCTTTCTTCATTGCGGTCATACTACGGGCTATTACGTTTTCTCAGTTCTGGAAATGGAAAAATGCTGCACTTTTAGCCAGGTAATATCTTTTACATAGTATGTCTTGCTTCTCTCGGGATCAGCACATTCAATTTGATATGAACGCCTTCGCTTTCTGCGATTCTTCACACATTTCTCTGTGGTCTGGTGTTGCAGGTGGCTTATTACCTATGGAAATGCAGTTGATGAAGAATACAAGGTTGTTGGCATGAAGGGTAATGCTTAACCCGGATAGAACCCCTTGGACCTCGTAAAATTACTCGAGGCTCATAGAGTGAAGCGAAAGAAAGTGTTCACGAAATATGAGTGGTTTAATCGTCTCTTGTGAATCAGGAACGATGCACTCATTATCATCAGCATAATATGCCTCCAGTTACCATTTGAGTTGGCATATGCTCATCTTTATAAAGTTCTTAATAAAGATATAATTAAGTAGGAATCCAGGTCGTTCTTTTCATGCTTCTACTTTTTAGTGTTAATCTATTGTTCTCTTATTCAACTTCTTAATTCTTTCTTTGAGTTGTTCTATATTACTTCAATAATTCTTGGTTGTTCCCTTATAACTACTAAGATGACTCTCTTGTCAAATATAAGACAAGAAAAAAAAATATTAATAACTTAATATTTTTTATATTGACATTTATTTGATCACTTTTAAATTTTTATATATGATGTATTTTTACACTTTAATTTTTACTATTAAATATTGCTAAATATTTTACAAATATTTATTTTTAAATGTTTAAATAACACGATTGTAATTTCATGCTTCCTATGTTGCCTTCAAATACAAATAAAATGAAACGAAATGAAACAAAAAGCAATCAAACTACTTGACTAAAAACTTAATCCACAAATAACAATATTTCAGGTGGGGATTTAAATTCCACTTGTGATGCAGAGAAGCCCCAACCATTCCAAAATATATGTTATATGTGCCCCCTTGAGGTACACATGCATACTTGCCATATTGTCTATGTATATATAATAATGTTACTCCTATTTTTGATTAATAAACGAAAAGTTGTTATATATATATATAATAATGTGAGTATAATTTATTTTTTAATTTTGACAAGGACATGGAGATTTACTATATGTTTCATTTGCTATACTTTCATCTATTTTGATTAGATGTGGCCAAACATTTTCAAGAAAGCCAAAGAATGAGGACTAAATGTGATTCAGACTTATGTCTTTTGGAATATTCATGAACCAGTACAAGGCCAAGTAATCATGTCTAAAGTGTTTTAGTACCAAGTTTGTGTAAGATTATTTATTCTTTTAAGTAGGATAATTAATGATAATAGATTAGTGTTTCTTATCCTATTGCAGTTCAATTTTGAAGGAGACTATGATTAGTTTAAGGAGCTTGCGCATTCCCACCTGCATTCGCTATGTCTGCTCTGGTATAAATGCTTTTGTCTGCCTTCCTTTTGTATTCTCTTTTCGTTTAAATGGCCCTTAGTTTAACTATCTTTTATTAAACATTGTTATTGACAACTTAATTCCTACATATTCAGAACAACATTATGGAAATCAGGACAGATGCTTTGAAGCTACTAGCAATGATGAAGCGGCCTGTCCCGGTAACCTCTATTTCTCTTTCTATTTTCTATATTCTCTCTTTGAGCTCTTCATTAACTTGCCCTCACTGCACATTCTTCTCGTCTCATGATCTGATCTCATGGCTCCTAATACTGTTACGGACTTTGTTTTCTTGTCAGATTCAATTTGAGACAATAATCACTTCCGTCATTTCAAAGATCGAACGTAGACATGGTAATCCTTTTGTTTCCTCACAATCCCGCACTTCGATATTTATTTTAGGCTTCTCTATCAGCTACAATTTTGATATGTGCATGTAATTTGAATCTGTGATCTGGCTTTACATTTACATGGGCTTCGTGTTGTGTAATTGTACACACTTGCCTTATAATTGAGATCTATTCATGGTGAGGTTTGTATTTGAATGTTCTTCAAGATTACTGTTGGATCTTCTATTAATTATTTAGTAGTTCTGTGAAGACAGCATACATCTCCAAATTTATGTGAAGATAGAAAGTTATGAGAAGACAGCTTACCTCTCCAAATTTTCTGGATATAAATTGTAGCATTTCTCAAGGTGATAAACTCTTTTCTATTTAAATGTGTATGGATTTGTCTCTGTATGAGTCTTGCTACTTTGGCTAAGACTTCAGCTCTTCGTGCATCTAATTCGGCTTTTGTTATCCTCTTTCACTTTTTCTTAATCCTATAAAACATTGCTAGCCTTCTGAAATCTGTCCATGTCATGTTTTTTGATACCAGGGAACTGCATATGCTCAGTCCAATGCAAACAAATCAAAGAAGAACAAGTAGATGAACAAATACTTTCAAGTTTCAGCCACACAAGAGTCTACCATGGAGTGAAGAATCATGTAACTCAGATTAGATTGGACAGTTTAAACTTTAAAGAGAGCATGATGAGGAAATAGTTTTAAAATTTAGGCTGAAAGTCCTGTCCTTCTCTTTTGTAGTTTAAAAGAAATTTTGGGGTATCTTTTTATTGAGACAGTGAGATATTGGATAATGGTGTTAAAAAATAACACCCAATTTTATAGGTATCATGTAATGAATATTATGTTTATTTATGTGATTTTTGGCTTTCTTTTTTTTCAATTTACAGTGTGTTTGATAGAGTAAATTTAGAAAACAAATATAAAGTATTTATTTTGCAATAGAAAAATTAAAAAAAATTATTTTACCTTACTGACGGATTTACAGACAGATTTTCTGTCTGTATTCAGAGTGTGAGATGATTTTTTAAGGTTTAAATTACAGACGGAAAATTTGTCGGAAAATCCGTCTGTAATTACCAACGAAAAATTCGTCAGAAAGTTTGACGGCTCATGGAAATGGATGGAGAATTTACAGAGGAAAAATCCGTCGGTAACTGGTAAAAATCCGTCGGTAATTTTCCGACGGAAAAAATTCCGTCGGTAAATAATTTCCGACGAGGCTTTTACAGAGGGACAAAATCCGTCAGTAATTTTATCGTTAACTAAAAATCCGTCTGTAATAAAGATTAAATCTGTCTGTAAATCTGTCTGTATTAATCCATTTTCTAGTTGTGTATGATATGAATTAATGATTAGCTATACTAAATTTTTTCAATAATTTTAAATTATTTTGTCATATATTTTTAATAATTATAATGATATGTTCTATTTTCTTATATTATTATAATTACAATTAGAAGTTAATTTTAATGTATTAATAGTGTAAAATATTATATACAATTATTCAATCACATTTATTCTTTTAAATGATTATTCAAGCAGTCAATATAATGTAAAATTACCTTACAGTGACAATATATCAAAATTAAATTCTTATAATTATATCTTAAATATAACAACAATGTAACTATTACATACAAGACCCTAATATCCGAAAAACCGAGTAAGGCCCAATGATTTGGCAAGATCCCAAAGAATAAATTAAGGAAACAAAAGGAATAGTTGCCTTAGAATCTGATGAGATAGGGATTAAATATAAAGATATCATAACGTCAAGATATAAAGAGCAAAGTAAGTCGAATCAAAGGTTATTCTACCATTAACGTATTAATTAAGACAAATATAAAGACAATGTATAACATAGAAATGGTAGGTATACAAAAAATACTTTGCAACTAAAACACTTACTAACATAAGTATCGGAGTGTCTTTATAGCTTTTCTTTCTGGCCTAACTATAAGCATTGGTAGAAAGGAGGCTCTCCGTCATCTCCTCGGCTCGGACCATCTGTCTCACTATTTGGTTCATCTGTTCGCTGAAAACTATGGTTGACTAGATGTTAACACAAATTTGAATGTTTCACACCCATAACTTCCAATCATGAAAGAAGGGAAGAGTCCGATAGGCATGAGACTGATATAACTCCTGACCAAGATAACAATGTTTAACATCAAAATCGTAAAATCTACCTAGATGGGGGTGTCGTCAAGGACGTAATGCAAAAGGGCACCATTTTGCCAGTCTCAGGAATAATTATGAGCACGCTATGAAGGAAATGAGGCATCACGTTCAACGATTACAACATCAGTTACTGGAAAGGTTTCATCTATCTAAGTCTAGAAGTTGTGATGACATGTCACGACATCGAAGTCGAGACCAACAGTTGCCTAGTAGGAACGATGATCGATGATGCTCACCCTCACCATGTAATAGAAGGTATGATTTTCCTTGAAGGACAAAAAGGGACACAACTCAGGAGATCAGTAGACAGTCCTAAACTGCATCTCGCTCACTACAGTCCAAGAGAAGAAGAACGACATCAAGAAGTAAGAGCTTGAGAAGGTAGATGTAGAGTCGAGAGCACCTGATAATCGGCCAAAACCTATTGTCCTCTCATGTTTTACAAGTTTGGCTTCCTAAAAATATTGACAAGTCGACAGATATGAAGTATAAAAAAGTCACGATATGGACCAACATGGTGAATTTGGAGGGGGTAGAGGATGCTTACTTGTAAGGCATTCCCATCGACACTATATGGACCAACATGGTGTGGTTTGACTTAGTTCCTTCGAATTCTATCTCTTATTTTTTTTTATATCAAGTATAAGTTCTTTTCTCACTTTACCACTAGAAGGGCACAAGAAAAACATTCAATCTCATTGCTTGGAATGGAGCAATGTGTTGAGAGTATTAGGGCTTACCTCAATCTGTTTAATAAAGTGCTTGTAAAGGTTAATACTTGAACACCTAAGGTTAATACTTAGAAGGAGATTTTAGATGCCATCTGACATCAAAAGACGTTAAGTGTATGGAGGAAATATAACAGATACCTTTGGAATATATGCAGGACGAAGATCTTAGCAATGTTATCTCTACTAAATAAAAAATCTGGACTTCTCAACCCTCAAAAGGCCAGAACTCCATAAATCCTTCAAACCAGCCTCCTTGATCTCATTTGCCAAAACTAAAGTTTAATCATTATACCCATTGAGTGCTTGCATAGCTGAAGTATATCAACAAATCCTCCAAAAGTGTATATTTCCTAAGCCTTGTCAAATCATATCTCGTGCGTCTTTGGAAAAATCACAACATTGTGATTATCATAAATCCCATGGGCATAGAACTAAGGATTGCATTAATTTTAAGGATGCTTTGGAGCAGGCAATTTGGGATGGTAAACTCCCTGGATTTGTACAGCATGCAAGGCTGCCTCGGGGGCAAAAGGATGATGAAGATCGTGAAGGGAGAAACCCCAAAACCAACTGAATCCCGAAATGGTGAATAATGTGGCCTAGATATTGTGAATGTTGTATTTGAAAGAGATGGACAACCCAAGTCCTAGAGTTCTTTGAAAAAGGATATGAAGGTTCTCACTGTTAAAACATAGAAAGCAGAAAACTTTTCTGACATCAAATTTATAGTGTAAGAACTGGAGTTTTCACGAATAAAATCATTTAAATGCCCAAATTAGATTCCAGAAAGTTAGGATGAGAATTTGTGGATTTAAATATGATTTTTGGGCTCAGTAGGTCTTTACGAGTCAAAAAATGTGTTTTCTGCAAAAAAAAACTGTGAAAAACCGGCAGTTAAACCGGTTCAAGTCTTCCAGGTACCGCACGAGAAAAAGTAAAAACAGTAAAAAACTTTAGAAAAATATTAGAAATGGAAAATCGGGCGTTAATTTTAAAGGTTTGTCCCGAAGTTGGGTCAAACGGGATAAAAACGCTAACGGGTTGGACTGGGCCCAAGTTGGGCCCAAGCCCAACATATATAAGGTTCATTTAATGAACCAAATCAGCAACAACACTTAAAAACACCCACACTCATGCTGAAATGAAGAGAGGAAGAAGAAACCCTCCTTTGGCACTATTCATCATCTTCTTCCCAAGCTCATATCTTGAGCTATAGAGCTCCGATCGCCGCACCGTTTGCGCCTACGCATTCCTTATGAAGAGCTCTACAAAACCCATATAAGAAACTGGTAAGGAAAGTTCAAAATCTTCCCAGTTCCTCTCCTCAAAATTTTGGGTATTTAGAGCTTTTGATTAAATGAGTTTTTGTGATTTTGGATGTTTAGGTTTGCTCTAATCCTTGCTTAGCATTGGATTTTGGCTATCAAATCTGTTGGAAAAGGTAAGAGACATTAAATCCTTGTGATATTATGTTTAAATGGAACCCTAGGTTGATTTGTGATGGTTTATGCATATATAGTTTGATTATTGTGAGTTTGGAGCTTGTTGGTGCTTGTTGGAGTTACATTGGTGGCTTGCTTGTGGTTGGAAGCTCTTTGGGTGCTCAATTTTGAGTTTTGGTTCATATAAGGAATCGGCCAAGGTATGGTTTTGGTTTCCTCTATGTAATATATAATATTTCTGGACACTTAGGCTAGTGACCCATAGGATATGATTGAATTAAATTGGTTGTTGGAATTGTTGTATGATGATGTATGATGATTTGATAATTTGGGTTGTTGATGAATTGAAATATTGATGTTGATAGTATAGTATTAAGGATTGAGATTGAAATTAATTATGATGATTGTTGGAAATGGTGGAATGGAATTTGATTAATGTGTTGATTTAAAAAAATGAATGTATTGTTATGTGTTTGATAATGGAAATTGATGAATGTGGTTAGTGGAGGAATGATTATAGTGTTATATATTTGATATTGAGGTTGAGGATATTGAAAGGTGATAAACCACTATTTTATGGTTTATCTTGTGCTCAATTGAGTAGTTTTTATCAAGTCTTTGCACACTTATTCATACAAATTGCATGATTTTACAATTCCTTCCCAATTTTGTTTTAGGGTTGAAAACTTGCTTCCTAAACTTTTAAATTGTGTATTTTAATTCCCTTTATACCATTCGATGCCGTGATCTGTGCGTTAAGTGTTTTCAGGCTATATAGGGAAGGAATGGCTTAGAGGATGAAAAGGAAGCTTGCAAAAATGGAAGGAGCGCAAGAAATAAAGGAGACAACCAGCAAGGAGCGACGCGCACGCATGGCTCACGCGTGCGCGTGATTTGGAGACTTTCATGGCGACGCGTGTGCGTACCTGACGCGTACGCGTGACATGCGCCACGTGCAGAAAACACAGAAACTGCTGGGGGCAATTTTTGGCTGAATTTGGACCCAGTTTTCGACCCAGAAACACATACTAGGGCCAGGGGACAAGCAGGGACTCAACACATTGACACAACTTTCATTCACATAATTTTAGGTTTTAGATGTAGTTTTCTAGAGAGAGAGAGGCTCTCTCCTCTCTCTAGGTTTTAGGATTCTTAGTTTTATTCCTTTTTCAATTTCTGAATTCTATCTTAGTTTAATTTAGTTTCTCTTCTACTCTTAATTGTTCTAGCATTCTAGTTTATTTACTTTCCTTATTGATTACTTTATGTTGCCCCTTTAGTTTATGAATTCTCATGTTAGATTTGATTTTTGTTTAATGCAATTTGAGGTATTTCATATTTATGCTTGCTTTCTTTAATTTGTGTTATGGATGTTTGCAATTGGTTGTTTAGATTTAATATTCCTTGCTAGTTTTCTATGTTTTTATGTTGTGCCTTCCAAGTGTTTGATAAAATGCTAGGGAGAATTTTAAGTTAGATTTTCCTATTCTTAACTTGGATTGATTAATTGAAGACTCTTGAATTATCAAATGTCTTTTATTGATTGGTATTTGAGACTTGCTAGTTGATTTGGATTCCACTAACTCTAGTCTTTCCTTGAGAGTTGACTAGGACTTGAGGAATCAAATTGATTTATCCACTTGACTTTCCTTCATATTTAAAGGTTGACTAAGTGGGAGCAAAAGACAATTACTATCATAATTGATGATGATAATGAGAATAGGAATTCCAATTCTCAATACTTGTTAAGACTTTTCTTAATTACTAGTTTAATTCTTGCAATTTACATTCCTTGTTCCTTATTTCAAAAACCCAAAAAGATACTTTTTCATAACCAATAGTAACATGCTTCCCTGCAATTCCTTGAGAGACGACCCGAGGTTTGAATACTTCAGTTATTAATTTTATTTGGGTTTGTTACTTGTGACAAACAATTTATTTGTATGAAAGGATTATTGTTGGTTTAGAAACTATACTTGCAACGAGAATTTATTGAGGAATTCTAAACCGTCAAAAATCCGTTCATCAAAATGGCGCCGTTGCCGGGGAATTGCAAACGTGTGCCTTATTATTGGTTATTGTAAATATTTGTTTTTTGCTTGTTTGCTAGTTTGTTAGTTTTAGGACGTAGCTGCTTATTTTTATTAGTTTTTATTTTTATTAGCTACTATGAATTCTCACCCCTTTGGCTATGAGTTTGGTTCAAACTATGTTGCAGGAATGGAAGCTACAATGAGGATATGCATCAACGATGGAACAATCAAGGTTGGGAGGAGCCAAAAGCCTATAGACAATCTTCTTGGCAACAACCTCCTCCGGTCTCATACATGTATAACTCCAATCCTAATGCATACCAATCGAATGGATGTGGTAGTCATTCTTGTACGTGTCACCAACCACCACCACATACCTATGGACCACCTCCTCAACATAGCTTTGAACCACCCTACTCGCAAGTCCCTTTTCACCATTCGCCTCCATATGACCCCAGTCTATACCCACCATACCAACTACCTTATGAACCATATGAGCCATACATAGACCCATCCCAATTCCAACACAATCACCCCCAAGAACTACCACCTCCATATCGCCATCTCCATGCCCTCTCCAAGAAGAACCACCTCTCTACTATGAACCCTTTTCCCAAAATAATGAACCCTCCTATCCACCCCAACGTCCACTGGATGACAACACCCTTAGTGTTATTTGCCAAGGGCAAATAACGCTTCAAACTACACTTACCTCTACTCTCCAAACTCTTATATCTCGTGTGGGTGCTTCAATACAAGAGCAACATAATCACAATTATGCTATTGACACGGAACAAGAGAAGCACGAGGAAGCCCAAAAGGTGTAAGACATCAAGGAGGAGTTCGATTTTGTATTAGAGCAAGTGGAGAAAGCTGAAATTATAGAAGAAGGGAAAGAAGTGGTTGAAGACTTAGGAGATGTGGAACCTCCATGGGAATCTAGAGTGGACAAAAATCCTTCCAAGAAGATTGAATTTGATGTTGAGGAGGAGAGTGCACAACCTCCAAAACAATTGTTGAATGAAGACTTGGAAGGAAAGAAGCAAGAATTGAGTTCCCTTGGTGATGAAGACCATGCATCAAACCTTCTTGGTGGTGAATTCTTTGAACTTGAAAAACCTTCTCCCGATTAGATAGAAAGCGATGCGGAGGTAGATTTCTCTCATCCTCCCATTTATGACTCAAGTGATGGAGAAGAGTTAGATGAAATTGATGAACAAAGGATTGAAATTGAAAAAGTTTGCAAGGAGGTGGCAGAACTCAAAGAAGAGCACAAGGGAGTGGAGCTTGTAAGCCCATCGGAAACACCTCTCCCAAAGCCATTACCATCCAATACAACATTCAAGTGGGTAAAATTCTTATCCATAACCTTTACTTTCCCACTTGAATATGGTCTACTTGAGACGGACGGTCAACTTAGAGCTCTTTGCGGATTAAAGAGTAAGGGAGAATTGTGTAGTGGTTGGAAGCGTCACTCTCAGTTCATGATGGTTGCACGCTCAAAGTTTGATAATAATGGTTGGTGTAGAACCAAAGTGAATAGGTCTAGGAGGATGTTTGGGTGCTTAAATGAGAATTCCAAGGCTGAACCACCCAGATGGAAGTAGGATGACCCACTTACAGATGGGTGTAGAAACAAGATTTGGGATCCGGGCATACACGAGGATCAATTTTGGGAGCTCAAAACTTGTGGAGAACTTCATTAAGGCTTGGTGAATTTATTTGAAGATATTGGCACTTTTTGGAAGTCCAAGCATTGGTGAAAATTTCAGGATGAGTTCAAGCACAAGCCACCATGACAAGGAGCTCACCAAATGTCCAACTTAAGGACTTTAACTAAAAGTGCTAGGTGGGAGACAACCCACCATGGTATGATCGTCCCTTTCTCATTGGTAGTTTTATTTTATTTTGTTTTTCACATGTGTTCATTCATAATTTCTGTATAAGCATCTGCATTCTGCATTTTGCATTCTGCATATATAAAAAAAGGGGTGCTCGACGCGTACGCGTCATGTGTGAGTTCGCACCACCAAAGGATTGACCCGAGAGTTGGGCAGGTGTGGCGCTGAAGTGTGTTGTGCGCACCAACAAGACCACGCGTACGCATTCCTCCCGCGTGTACGTCGCTTGCGTTTTCGCTAGACCACGCATACGCGTCCCTCACGCGTACGCATGACCCTGGAATCGGCGTAAATGAGTGTATGACCCGAGAGTTGTGTTGGTTTGGGGCTAAAACTATGCTAGTAGCACAAACACCATCACGCTTACGCGTCTCTAACGCGTACGCATCATCTTCACAAATTGGCCCCTCACGCGTGCGCGTGTGGCACGCGCACGCGTCGTATGCAATGTTGGCCCTCATGCATAACAGCCCGAGAGTTGTGCGTGCGCGAGGATGCCTTCGCGCGATTCGCACAATCCAAGGCACGCGTGCGCGTGCTTGACGCTTACGCGTCACTATCAAACTTGCACAACCCACGCGTACGCGTGCCATACGCGTATGCATCGCATGCGACGCGCAACTAAACCAGCCGCCGCCTGATTTCCAATCTTTCCCCCCAATCCTAATTATCTTTCTATTATCATTCTTTCTTCTTTCTTCTTCCTTCTTTCTTCTTTATTCCTTATTACTATCTATCACTTTCTTCCTTCCCTTTTCCTCTTCTTCATCAGGTTCTTTTTCTTTTCTCCCTCATTCCTAATTCTTCCCTCTTTCTTCTTTATTCCTTCTTACTATCTACCACTTTCCTCCTCCCTTTGTCATCTTCTACATCAGGTTCTTTTCTTTTCTCCTCTACTCTTTCTTTCTTCTTTCAATTATTGCATTATTTATTTTTCTTTCATGCTTAGTTATTTCTGGTTTCTTTTTTCTTTCTTTTTCATGCATTTTTCTATTGGTATTGGAATTTTAATTGGGTAGTACCTTATTATCATTAAGCTTATGAATATTATGAGGAGTGATTTGAAAGTTGACATTTAATTTTGGCTCTCATATACATTTGGATACATTATTTTCATTCTTATTTTAACTTGCATACCACGTGTTTGTGAAAAAGCTCTTATGGCTTTTTGAATCATATTTTCTTTTACTCTTTTACTTGATTGCCTCTTTTCCACAACACTTGGGCTCCACATGTATTTGGGATTGTCATTCACAATTGTCATCATTACAAATACTCTCTTATTTGACACATTTATTACTTGATGCTTGAGTTACGCTTCTCATGCCTGTTTCTGCATGCCATAAACACTCCCGCATCTACTTATTATGAATTGCCTTTTCGCTCTTAATTGTTGTCTTACCTACATGTTGTAGCTACCATGTATTTAAGCTAGTCTCTTTTCTTTGGCAATCATTATCACTTGAAATTTCCACCTTCTGGTTTTATTTATCTATATTTAACTTCCTTCATCTTTCCTTCTTCCTTAGGCATGGGTACCAAGAAAGAAAAAGAGAAAGCCACTAACAAGACACCAGCAAGGAGAGGAACCAAGAGAGCACCAGCTAAGGCACCGCCATCTACCAGTGTTAAGTTACTAACAACGCGGGTAAAGAGGATCATTAAGGTTGATGAATTAGAGAAAGTCTTTCCCGCACGGAACTCCACGCGGTTCACTAACTGTTACTGCGAACAGATGTTTCCCATCCTAGCTGAGAGGAACTACAACAATGAGCATCTGTTCATTGTCCCAACACACTTTGTTGATTTTGTGGAGCACCGCATAGAGAGGAGACAGTGGAGATTTTTGAGGAGGCAGCCGCGGGAGGCCAACTTATCATGGGTAGTTGAATTCTACTCCAACTTCTACTCGCCTACCCTGCAGACTGTCTATGTTCGTCAGCAGCAAGTCCCTGTCTCCGAGAGTGCCATACCGAGCGTACTAGACCATCCACCTAGTCCAGAGGGATTGGATGCATATCAAGAAGCTTCTCTTAAGTGCCAGATGTATCAGTTCGACTGGGCCAGTGTCCTTAGAGTTATAGCCCAACCTGGCAGTACCTGGATCTATGGGCCGCATCGGTCAAAATCCAAAAGCATCTCAGCCCAGTCACTTACCTTGGAGGCTCACATGTGGGAACAGATTATGTCCCACTATCTCTTTCCGAGCACTCACGAATCTACCTTCACAGCGGACATGGCTGTTCTCATCTGGAGCATCCTGACGGAGCAACCCCTCAACCTGCCCCGACACATCCGGCAAGCAATGGGACATGTAAAGATCATGGGTAACTTGCCTTTTCCCGCCTTGGTTTCAGATTTAGTCTCTGCCGCAGGTGTGTCCTATCGGGTAAGAGACACGAAGGTCATGATCCCTAGAGCCGACCAGTATGTCCCACATCGGAAGTACATCAGGCCACCAGTTCCTTCTACGAGCCGGCCTGCAGGCCCTTCTTTGGATACTCCTCCTTCTTCCACTCCACCATCATCCACACCACAAGAACCATCCACCCATCAGATGTTCCTTCAGATTCTTGAGAGGTTCAACCGGCAAGACCGGCGGATAGAGCAAATGGAGCGCCGTAACAAGCGCCGATACAACTACCTGAAGGAACTCATTGTTGGTACTCACCCACCTCCAGAACAGAAGGACACCCCGGACTCCCCTTCATCTAGTAGCACAGGAAGGCAAGGCGAACCAGACAGTGGAGGCGATGCTTCCAGCCCGACTTTGCTCCTTACTGATGGCACAGAGGACTGTGCCAAGCCTTAAGTGTAGGGAGGTCAGTCCTTGACTTTCGGAGGTAACTTCTCTCTTTTAACACCAATATTTTAGCTTTTCTTGTGTTAAATAGGATAGATCGCATGATAATAATTGCTTGCATGAATGTTCTGCTTGGTTGAAATAATGAGTTCTTTCTCAAGACCCTATTTTATGATATTTCACTAATTTAAATTGAAAATTTGTGTTAAACTTGTCTGAAGATTGTAATTTGGAACATGAATTATAGCTAAGAACACACAACCTGTGAGATTTTGAGCTTAATTATATGGTTACATTATTTAACCATGAATTTTTATTATTGTGTATTTTCTTATCTATGATTGCAATCTTTGCTTTGTTCCATTCTATATGTCCATTGTTTAGTATATTTACATGCATACATATGATTGAGGCCATCATTTGTTATTAGCTCACTTATCCTAAATAGCCTACCATTTCAATCACCTTTGTTTGCCACTTTGAGCCTTTTTATCCTCATTTGTTCTTTATATTACCACATCACTAGCCTTAAGCGGAAAAACAAGTAATTACCTGATTTAAATCTTTGGTTAGCTTAAGATAGTGTGTTAACTAAGTGTGGGGAATTGTGGGAAACCTGGGTTAATAGGGAATGTGTTGTGTTTTTACTTTATTTAAATATTGAAAATTTGGGTGCCTACTCATGTGAGATCAGAAAAAAATCATATGCATTGAAATGTTATGTTTGCTTTCATGTTCAAAAAAAATTTTTTTTATAGCATAAATAAATAAATAAATAGGGGACACAATTACCCCAATGTTAAGTTTAATAAAAGATCAATGCATATGTGGTGAAATTAAAGAAAAATTTGATACATGAGTATGTGATACAAAAGTGGAAATTTTGGGTAGCTAGGCATAGTTTTAGAATTACATAGAGTGTGTGTGGGTGTTAGGTGAGAGCTTAGGTTAGTCAAAGATTCATATTATAGCTCACTTGGCCATACATATATCCTCACCCTTACCTTAGCCCCATTACAACCTTGAAAAGACCTCATGATATTTGCATTGGTATACTAAATATTTGTTGATTGGTTAGATGAAGAACAAAGTTTTAGAAAGCATGACTAGAGAAGAGTAGAGTGAATTAACCCTAAAAACTTGAGCGATTAAGTGCATATACACTACCAGTAAGGGTTCAATGCTTGATTCTATGTTCCCTGCTTTCACAAGCTGTCTTCTTACAAGTTTACTTATCTTTACTGTATAATTTGAAATAGTAAAATTTGATTTATGTTTGTCTTGGAGAACTTGTTTACTTTTAACCAAGTAGATAGAAACATCTTGGCATATAGTTGCATTCATATATAGGTTGCATCTCATGAGTCTTACTTTTCCCATTTATTCCTTTTGTCTCCTTGAACTTAGCATGAGGACATGCTAATGTTTAAGTGTGGGGAGATTGATAAACCCCTATTTTATGGTTTATCTTGTGCTCAATTGAGTGGTTTTTATCAAGTCTTTGCACACTTATTCATACAAATTGCATAATTTTACAATTCCTTCCCAATTTTGTTTTAGGGTTGAAAACTTACTTCCTAAATTTTTAAATTGTGTATTTTAATTTCCCTTTATACCATTCGATATCGTGATCTGTGCGTTAAGTATTTTCAGGCTATATAGGGAAGGAATAGCTTAGAGGATGAAAAGGAAGCTTGCGAAAATGGAAGAAGCACAAGAAATCAAGGAGACAACCAGCGAGGAGCGACGCGCATGCATGGCTCACGCGTGCGCGTGATTTGGAGACATTCATGGCGACACGTTCACGTACCTGACGCATACGCATGACATGCGAAGATAACCATCGATGCGTACGTGTGACTGACGCGTACGCGTAACATGCGCTACGTGCAGAAAACGCAGAAACCGCTGGGGGCGATTTTGGGCTGAGTTTGGACCCAGTTTTCGGCCCAGAAACACAGACTAGAGCTAGGGGACAAGCAGGGACTCAACACATTGACACAACTTTCATTCACATAATTTTAGGTTTTAGATGTAGTTTTCTAGAGAGATAGGCTCTCTCCTCTATCTAGGTTTTAGGATTCTTAGTTTTATTCCTTTTTCAATTTCTGAATTCTATCTTAGTTTAATTTAGTTTCTCTTCTACTCTTAATTGTTCTAGCATTCTAGTTTATTTACTTTCCTTATTGATTACTTTATGTTGCTCCTTTAGTTTATGAATTCTCATGTTAGATTTGATTTTTATTTAATGCAATTTGAGGTATTTCATATTTATGCTTGCTTTCTTTAATTTGTGTTATGGATGCTTGCAATTGGTTATTTAGATTTAATATTCATTGCTAGTTTTCTATGTTTTTATGTTGTACCTTCCAAGTGTTTGATAAAATGCTTGGGATAATTTTAAGTTAGATTTTCCTATTCTTAACTTGGATTAATTAATTGGAGATTCTTGAATTATCAAAGGTCTTTTATTGATTGGTATTTGAGACTTGCTAGTTGATTTGGATTCCACTAACTCTAGTCTTTCCTTGAGAGTTGACTAGGACTTGAGGAATCAAATTGATTTATCCACTTGACTTTCCTTCATAGTTAAAGGTTGACTAAGTAGGAGCAAAAGACAATTACTATCATAATTGATGATGATAATGAGAATATGAATTCCAATTCTCAATACTTGTTAAGACTTTTCTTAATTACTAGTTTAATTCTTGCAATTTACATTCCTTATTCCTTATTTCAAAAACCCAAAAAGATACTTTTCCATAACCAATAGTAACATACTTCCCTGCAATTCCTTGAGAGATGACCCGAGGTTTGAATATTTCGGTTATTAATTTTATTTGGGTTTGTTACTTGTGACAAACAATTTATTTGTATGAAAGGATTATTGTTGGTTTAGAAACTATACTTGCAACGAGAATTTATTGAGGAATTCTAAACCGTCAAAAATCTGTTCATCAAAAGGTGAATGAAAAATTTGATACGAATGGTAGATTGTGACACAAAGGGTGAGTTATGAGGTAAATTGGAGTTGGTATGGTTTTGGTTTGATTTTTGGTTGAAATATTTTGAAAGTTGAGGTTTGGTAAAATTCTGGATAATCTATTTTCTGGCAGCCGCTTCGGACGCTCTCTGGGAATGATCTAACCATCACAATTGTATGGGTTTAATTTTTCTTGAATCTTTGTGATGTGTAGAAAAATTATGAAAAATTTGGTTAAAATTTAACTGTTGGATTAGGAGATATAAATTTTTGAAGTTTGTTACTTTAAAACTGATTTTCTGCTGCTACATAATCAAACCAGCAACTTTCCAAGCCTATATCTCCTAATCCTGACCATAATTTTGAGTGGGACAAAAAGGACATTAAGACTTGGATTGTTTTCTTATTTGTGTCAAAATTTTAGACTATTATAAATTTTGTAGAAGGAGTTGTGCTCGTTTTAAAAATAGAGCTCTTAGCTATTTTGACAGCAAATCTAGTTTTTGAAAGTAAACTTGTAATCAGTATAACTCTCTCCAGAAAAATGATTTTTCTATGAGACTTTAACTGATTTAAAGCTCTATGAGTCTAGTTTATTTTTGGAAAATTTCAGATACATCAAATGAAAATATGATTTTTGGTAGATTTTCTAAGAACATGGTAGCTTGCTGTCTTGGTGTAGAGATTTCAAACTTAAAATCAGTTTTTGCAAGAGAAATTGTTTTCCTTTTTATTTTATTCAACTAAACTATTTCAACTGGGTTCGAATCTATAGGATACTTCTGTTTTGAGTCTAGAGATGGAGAATTAGGCTTGTAAACTTCTGTGACACCTATTTAAGACTTTTGGCTCGTTTTTGGATATCAAAACGTAGAGAAGGTCCTAGGTGATTTTAACTTGGTAATTTGATAAAATGTTAGAAAACGGAGTCTTAGGTTTTGGGTGTACTAAGAATGGGTATGGTGGAGTGAGAAAGGAGGATGGTGCTGGAGTTAATGAACTGATGAACTATGAGTCTGGAATGGAATTGCTTATGATGAACTTGTGAAATATGACTGTTTAAGGGTGTTGATGGAATAGATGATGGTTATGATGAGTTGAGGACTCCTAAAATAAAATGATGATCTTGATGAATGTTGAGAGTGTGCTAGGCACTATATCCTTGGAATGATTTGTGATGAGTTATATGTTGGTGTTGTTTTTCCTTTTCTACCGCAAGAGTGTGCCAGGTACTATATCCTTGGATGGAGCATGCAAGTGTGCCAGGCACTATATCCTAGGAACAAAAGCGTGCCAGGCGCTATATCCTCGAATGTGGCAGAAAGGCGACATCCGAAAGGATGTGTCGGGTTGGCATTTATAGACCGACAAGTGATATCACGAGCCAATAGGATAGGTATTCATCATGTGCATTTTCTATCTATTTGTATGCTTTGCCGACTTGATATTGTTTTCCTATTTGTATAACATGTCTAATTGCTACATGAGTTATATGCTTTACATGCTTCTACATGTGATTTACTTGCATTGTATATAATTGTTTTCTACTGGGATTGAGGAGGTTCGGAAGGCAGTGACGATAGGATCGCATGGAGGATAGGTTGGTGAAGGCTGTGGGACAGCGGTGCTTGGTTAGAATAGAAATTCCTTAAGATAGAGTACCCTGTCTATTTATGTTAAAATATATATGATACTTATTTGTTTTAGTATGCCTTAAGATTAAATCTTGTGATGGATATGAAGTCTAGGATTGCCTTTGGCGTCCTGGGGTCTTATATCTCACATCACTGGGCACTGTTACCATACTGAGAACCTCCAGTTCTCATACCATATTTCTGTTGTGTTTTCAGATGTAGGTCGTAACCCACCTCGGTGAGTTGCTTTGATGGTGACAGGAGCGGAGGATATCTATCTGTTTTGAAGTCTTTTGATCTCTTTTGTATATGTCTCTCATCTTTTGTTTTTTGCTTTGCCTAGAGGCTTGAATTTGAGAGAACAAAACTTGTATAAGCTGTTTTTACTGTCTGGTTTCATGTATGGTTTGTATATCGCTAGCCGGCTTAAACTCCGCAAGCCGTGGCTAGAGTCTTATGATATTATACTATTATACTATGATATTTTGTTATTTTATACCTGTTTTTTGTGCCTTAAGTCAGTAGCTTCGTTAGCACATTTTGCGCTTTTGAAATCTTGTTTTTGAGCTGCATCCTTCATCGGGCTCCTAGATTATACTATTCTTTATATATATATATATGAGCTTAGAACTGTCGTAATCCTTGATTAACCTTTGCTTTACGACGCGAGGTAAAGCTTAGGCTGATTAGGGTGTTACATTTAGCAAAGGACTTTAAGTTCAAATTATTGGTAGATGATGAACATCATGTGATCACTACAAATCTTGAAAATGGATTCGTGAAGAGCATTCTTGTAGACACTCTTGCATATTATAATCTGTTGTTCAGAAATGCTTTTGACATTTTAGGACTAAAAGATCATCATTTGAAATAGTATTTTTTTGGGATAGAGGTTTGGATAATCACTACATAAAGCCAGATGGGGTAGTGGATCTTTTGATTTCATTTGGAGACAGTAAGAATGTTAAAGTGGTTCAAGCAGAATTTGTGGTTTTGAAGGATTCAACTGTTTACAACGTCATTTTGGAAAGAAAACCCATAAATAACATTTTAGCTTTTGTTTTTACAAAGTTCTCTATCATCTAGTACCTTATGTTGGACGGTCTGGTTGCTTCCATCCGAGGAGATAGAATGGTTGCTATAACATGTAATAATACAAGTGTAAGCGTTATGAGAAGGATGAAAGAAGCAATTGGAGTGTTCTTAGTGGATCCTGATACCCGAGTTGAAGGACAGCCAAGACTCAAACCCAATGGAAATTTGGAGAAGTTTCAAACATGAGAGGATGTGGAAGAATATACTATGATAAATAGAAATTTGCCATTTTCTTTGAAATTTGAACTCTAAAATTTAAAAGGGGGGACTTATCAAATATTGATGGCTAACAATTTCACATATCAGATCGGAAAAAACATGGAGATTTATATCGACGATATGTTGATAAAAATAAAGTCAAATGAAACTTAATGTTGGGAATGATATATTGCTGGAATCAAATGAAATTTAATCCAACAAAGTGTGGTTCTGGAGTTTGGGGAGATAAGTTTCTCGGGTTTATGGTAATTCAAAGAGTGAATGAAGTCAATTTCGAGAAATGACAAGCAATTTTGAACATTGCAATCCCTTAGACTTTGAAATAAGTCCAAAGGCTCATGAGAATATCAGCAGCATTGTCTCATTTTATTGGAGCCTTGACTAAAAAGGCCAAACCATTCTTTTCCTTAATGAAAGTGGATGCCCTATTCTCGTTGATAGAGAAGTGTGAAAAGGCATTCAAAAATTTAAAGAAGCCCTCGCCTCCCATCCAATACTTGTTAAACCAGAAAACAAGAAGCCATTATATCTATACCTCCCTATTAAAGAGGAGACTTTAGCATCTGTTCTCGTTTTAAAAAGCGATGATAAACCTCAACAACCCATTTAATTTTTAAGTAAAGTTTTCCAAGGTCTCGAGTTGTGGTACACTAAATTAGAAAAATTTGCTTTTGCTTTGTTAACATCGGCACGTCAGTTACGCTAATATTTTCAAAGTCACACAATTACAGAGCGACCTATCAACCGATTAAAGAATTATTACAAAAACTAGATTTAGTTGGAAGAATGTTAAGTTGGTATAAATTTGACATTTATTATGATCCCATAACTGTTGTCAAAGCTCGAGCCATGGTGGATTTCTTAGTTGAGATCACTCAAACTGAGTCAGAAGATATAATGTTGGGAATGATATGTTGCTGAAGCTTCAAACTATAAAAGTGGCAGAGCTAATCTCATTCTAACAAAGGATGATGATGTGGTTATCAAAGCCTCTATCAAATTTGATTTTCGTATATCTAATAACTGAGCTGAGTTTAAAGTTCTGCTTGTAGGGTTATTGATAGCTTGTGATGCTGGTAGCACCAAGATTCTAGTGTACGGTGATTTCCAGATCGTGACTTCTCAAGTTAATAGTGAAATCAATCTCAAGATCCGTTATTGCAGTTGTATCTTAACAAGGTACAAAGATTGATTAAGGATTTTGAATCATTTTCTATAAATCATGTTTCCTGAGAGAAGAATGCAAGGGTGGATGTTCTGTTTAAATTGACATGTATGAAACCTGAGAATAGAATTTATACTTTGATTCAAGAGGTTCTATAGGAATAGACAATAATTCTTAATGAGGTTACAATTTCCCATTCGATTACTTTGCCAACTTGGATGGATCTGATTTTGTCATACTTGGAATGTAGGAAATTTTCCAATTCTTTAAAGAAGGCAAAGAGATTAAAAGTGAAAGTAGCACAACATGCCATTATAAATGGTCAACTATGTGACAGATGATTTTTTTCAACTTTTACTCAAATGTTTGGCTCCATAACAAACAAATTATGTGTTGTAGGAAATACATGAAAAGTATTGTGGACATCACATAGGAGAAAAGTCGTTAGCCTAGAAGGTCATATAGGTTGGATACTATTGGCTGATATTAATCCAAGATGTAGTGGATTATGTGCAGAAATGTGTAAAGTGCCAATTGCATTATAATTTGCACCAATCGCCACCTCAAGAGCTGGTATCTGTGATTTTGACGAGACTCTTTGCAAAATAGAAGATGGAACTCTTGGGACCACTTTCTCAAGGCACAGGGCAAGTTAAATTTTTAATAGTAGTAGTGGATTAATTTACAAAATAGATTGAGTAATTCTAAATGGTTTGAAAAAATGCTGGATGGGAATAAAGACTTGTGGACTGATGAACTCAGTACATTGTTAATTTGTTATGGTCATATTGTACTATTCCACAATCTTCAACTGGAGAGACGCCTTTCTAATTAACCTATGGAGACGAGATTGTCATCCCAATTAAGATCGGAATACCTAGTCCGAGGATGGTCCTCGGAACCACACAGATAAGGTTAAAATGAACTTGCTTGAGGAAGTACGATCAATGGCTAATCTCAATGAACAAGCATTGAAATAAATAGTGGCAAGAAGATATAACTTGAAAGTGATACCTAGGGATTTCAAACAATTTGATTTTGCTTTGAAACAGGTAAATGCCAGATCCTCAATACCTTTAGATGAAAATTTCTCATCAAATTGAAAAGAACCCTTCAGAATTAGAGAGGTTCTTGGCCAAGGGGCATATAAATTGGAAACCTTAGATGATATTAAAGTGGCAAGAACATGAAATGCCACTCAATTAAGATGGTATTACTTTTAGAAGATTCTAGCATATGAATAAAGGTACTCGTTTTTTTTATTGAGTATTTTGATGACGCCCGCTAGATTGTAATTCTTGATACTTAAATTTGTTCATTTACCTCTAGTATTTAATCAAGTTAAATATTTTTATTTATTTAGTACACACATATATAACAAAAAGTGATAAAATTACAAAAATAATGTAAATCATTTATTTTTGAACTAAAATATAAAAAAAAGAGAAGAAGAAAAGAATCACTTATCATCCCAGTCTAAAAATGTTCTTAAGACAACAAAAGCTTCTGATTGAATTTCAATAAAAGTAGATGAATCTCAAGTGTGATCTATAACATATTTTGATCGATAACTTACATGCTGAACCTACCGACAACATAATGAAGAATGATAAGACAACACCAAAATAATCAACTAAAATGATAAAATTCATGATTAGCAAGATGGAGTAAGTACTACTTAATCCTATAAAAAAAGAAAATAAATGACAAATGAGCTGGAGAGCAGTGAATGCAATAATGCATTTTGCTTTTCTTTCTCAATAAATAGGGAAGCTAGGGGCACTTGAAGAGGAATATACATCTGAGGAAAAATAGGGAATAAGAGCATGATTAAGTCTTTCTTCGAGTTAAGCCTTAAAGTGGTCCTTGAAGTTACACTCGAGCCTCAAAGTGGTCCCTGAAGTTAATAGTTACTCAAATTTGTCCTGAAAGTTGCACTCCAAGACTTAGAGTAGTCCCTAAGACACTTTCCATCATCAAAAAGCTAAGATGGACTGATTCTTGACATGTTGGCAAACTTACCCTCCAAAACAACTTCATTTTGTATTTATATATATTAAAAAAAAAAAGAAAACCCTAATGGCCTTCAAGCCCCCCTCTACAACCCTACTCTCACACTCACCGCCGTCACTGATAGAGACAGAGCTTTCCTCAACCTTCTCTTTCGTCGCCTCTCGTCGGTCGGCATCTCGGCACCGCGCTGCTCGCCCCCTCCCCAACCTAGTCTCTCACACTCACAACACTCAAATACGGTAGAGAAAGAGCTCAAAGCCTCAACCTTCTCTGTCGTTGCCTCTTGCCAGCCTCCATCTCGTTTTCGCGATGATCGCCGGCCTCCATCTTATCTTCGTGCCATTTATAACACCCTACCACACAGAGCCTTATGCTTAAGTCATAAGACAGAGGTGGCGAGATATTTCGACCTCTAAAAGTAAAGTTATATATATAATAATAGTTAAAAAAGCTTTTTAACTAGGAGCCTTTGAAGAAAAAGTGGTAAATCAAAATCGTTAAATTGAAAAGCGCAACACTCATGAAGCGATAAATTAAGCAAAATAAATAAAAGATAAGCTAATATGGGTATACAGAAGAGTGCCAAAATACAAATAACGAAGCTCGAGACCCGGTTCGCGAAGGTAACCGGTCCAAGCATATAAGTACATATTATATATATATAAGAACCTAAAAGAAACCCAAAAGACAAAGTTACAAGACCTGTTTCTCCAAAATAACCTCTAAGAGGAATTAATACATCATATATATAGAAGTGAAGTGTAGATAATAAGTATCTAATTAAATACAGATAACCAAAATAATCCCCGAGAGATAAGGATCTTTGCTAAATCAGAAGTTTCCAGCATGCCTCAGCGAGGAGCCTCATGTCCTGCATCTGAAAACCACAAAATCCGCATGGGTGAGAACTAGAGGTTCTCAGCACGGTAACAGTGCCCACATATCTAACATATAATGTCTTGGGAAAGCCGAAGCCAATTCTAGAACTTTCAACAGATAATTAAAGCTTATAAACATAACTAAGCGATGGAAAGTAATATGCAACTAACTAAGGGTCTTCGGTCTATCTAAAACTCTCCAATCCAACTCCTCTGAACCTCCCAACCACCACCGGAACCAGTTATGACAAACACATTTATTGCAGACAAGAAAATCACAAGTAGAGAACATATACAACAGATAAACACTTAACAAATAGTTATGCAGTCAATTAGGCATTCCAAATAGAACATACCAAACAAACACATAGATGCATATAATGCATGCATGTCCTAGTGGCTGATGAGTCTCATCTGTCAGTTATAAAGGCAACCTGACAAGTCCTGGTAGCTAACCATTGGACTGTCCCTCTGTCGTGCATCCCAACTCGAGTAATTCACAATCATAATCATAATCTACAACACCCACACTAGTGTTTATCCATGGGGGTGAGCTCATCCGGAACTTTCACAGTGTCCGGCCACACTTACGACATAGGGTCAGCAGAGTATTGAGTCTCAACCTGGAGCACATGGTGGCTAGCCACTGCTTTCACCCAGAAAAACTCGTATCACAGATAGTTGGAAGTGCATTAAATCATATTATCAATCAACAAGAATATATGCATTCATACTCAGCCATAATAATCATTAATACAGCCATTCAGCTCAAAATACAATCCACAACTAGCCATAATTCATTAACAAATACAACCCTTTGGCTCATGGCATATACAGCACTTACACCATCATCCTCAGCAACTCATACAATCATTATTAATCATGTTTCATCATTGATTCTCCCTTTACTTCATTCACAAGTTACCACCTTTCCTAGTTTCTTCTCATTACTAGGTATACTATAAAGATTTAAGACTAAAAGGATGAAAATGGAGGCTTAGAGGTTTGAAATCTGGTTTTAAAAACACAAAACTCATAGTTGCTGAAAACAAGGTCACGCGTATACGTGGGTCACACGTACGCGTGAGTGCACGTTTAGACCAAAGCGCATACGCATTGCCCTTCCCGTGTACGCATGTGCACCAAACAGAAGCGACTGGTCGTGTATGAGGGAATTCGCGTACACAAAAACTCCAGGTCATGCGTACGCATGAGCCATGCGTATGCGTGAGCGTGCTTTTTGGCCCATTTCGCATATGCAGTTTCCTTTTTGCGTACGCAAACGCGCCAAGCAGAAGCGCATGTTCGCGTATGGAATGTATGCGTACGCATACAATGCAGCAGCTCCAAAAAGCTGCTAAGTCCAGAATTTTTAGCTTGCACACCAAAGTTTGATCGAGCATAACTTCCTCATTTTAAAACATTTTTCTTCCGTTCTTCGAACGGCATAAACATCTCGGACCAAATTTTATTTCTAAATAAGTTTGACACAAATCGGAAGTTCAGAAATCAAGTTATGCTTCGCCAAAATTGGCCAAAATCATAATTTTCACCAAAAACCAACAAACCTCAATTTTCAAAACATACTCTTTTCAAACCTCTTTTAATTCAACCAAAACTTTACCAATTCAGCCTCAACCACATTCCAACTTCCTTATTCATTCCACAACACATCAATTCTTTGTTTCATCAATCTTAACTCAATAATCCAAGTTCAATTCACAATATACATTATCAATTACTAACCTTCCATTTTCATCAAACACCAAAACCAAGACTTCCAATTCCACAATGTTCAACATACAAAACCAATTATCCATATCAAGCACAATTTCAACTTCAAATCAACCTTTATACATGCCAAATATCATCATACACAAATCACATGCATCATCAATAAAGACATCAATTCTACCTTCAAAAACCAATAACAACATAATCCATGCAATTTATTGTAACCAATCAACAACATCTCAAATTCAATTCCTATCCTAGGGTCTCTAGCCTAAGTTTTCAAATTACATTATATTTTAGATACAGAAAACCGAAACCATACCTTGGCCGATTCTCCGCTCAACCCGGAACACTTTCACTTCAACTTTCCTCAAACATTCAAGACTCCAACACCCCCAAAAATAGATTTCTAGCTTGCAATCCACCTCAAACTCCCAAAATCTCCATCAAGATTCAATCCACTTACATATATACCTTGCCTAATACACATAATATGCACCCATGCATACAAACTCAATATCTAATCACAACAACTCAAGTATTTGACTTTGGGTTGAGAATCTTACCATACCCAAGGATCAAAGGGGTGAGATTAAGCCTTCTCCTCAAGCTAATTAGATCTTATAACATCAAAGAGCTCAAAATCCCAACACTTTTGTCCAATAATTTTGAAATCAAGGGCTGGGAAGACAAGCAAGAAAACGTGGCTTACCTCTTGAATGATGTTCCGGGCTTTGTAGAGCTCGACGCCGTGGTCGCATGGCTGTAAACGGTGCGGCGGTCGAAACTCCAGATCAAAAGTTATGGTGAATTGGACAAAGAGCAAGGGTTTGAACTTTGAGAGAGTTCTTCCCCCTTTCCATGATGTGCTCTTTTGTTTTAATGGGTTTGGGTTGGGCCAAGGGCCCAATACGGGCCCGGTTGGGCCTGTTCGGCCCAATTTTGGGCCAAATTCTTTAAAATTAATGTCGAAATTCTCGTTTAAATTTTCTCTATCATATTAAACCATAAAAATCACATTTCTAATTTTCTAGAATAAATTTTAATTTATGAGTTAATTATTCGTTAATTAACCGGGTTTTACACTGTTCGCCGGTCCCTCTGCGTCGCCGTGTCGTCTCGTTTCTCGCCCTCAATATTGATGTTATCATTGCTGCCATTCTTGGATTATCTGTACTCCTTGTCACTGGGGTCGTAACATAAAGGAGTGCTTGGCTGAGGGAGTTGCCTGGGACACTCACATGGTTTGCTGCCCTCATTGTCCTGGCTAGATATTTGAACAAATATGGTCTCATTTCTTGGTTCAATCAAACTGTGGTCAAGGTATGTTATTCTACCTAGCCGATGGTTAATCTTCGTTGATCATTTCATATTTTTAATAATGCAGATGCTAATAAGCTTTCAACCAACTGGAATGGGTATAATTATTTGAAATATTCATCTTGGAATAATTAGACTTTGTATTAATGTCTCTGCTCTGTTAGTCAACAATACTGCCTTTAATTCTTATCACATTTCTTGATTCTTCTAATGAAATGATTTGTTAATGTTGTTTCATGCAATTTGTTGGTGGATTGGGTCTCTCTTGCCACTACTCTCGAAACTCCACTATTCTTTGGAGCCATGGTACTTTCCTTCCTTTCCAACCTCATGGGCGGCCTTACACATTATGGGATTGGATCAATCCTGTATTTTACAGTGCGAACTATGTTCCACTCACCAAATGGTGGGACTACGGATTCTTCATCAGTATTATTAACACTGTAATCTAGTTTGGACTTGGAAGAGTTTGGTGGAAAGTCATTGGCTAAGCCTGTTAAAGAGTTTTGTCCATATTTCAAGTTTTTTGCACACATTCAGGTACCAATAACTCTCGTTATAATCAGCAGTCGAAGCAATGATGATTGCCATAACAAAGAGGGGGGAAGACGAGCGGGTGAAGATAATTTGGGATTTAGAATTTTAAAAGGGGATAGGGACTAAATTGCAAAGAAAAAATTATTTCCTTCGCCACATCAGTTAGCTGTTAAAGTACTAGCGTGGTAGGAATCAGTCCACCTCAGCTTTCTGATGACGAAAAGTGCTTAGGGACTACTATATATGAGTCCCGAAACGCAACTTCTAGAAAAAATTTGAGTAACTATTAATTTTATGGACTACTTTAAAGTTCAAATACAACTTCACATAACACTTTGAAACTTAACTCATTTTTCTTCCATACTGTAAAATTTTATTTTAAAGAAATTACATGTAACATTCTGTAATGCGCCCACACAACTTCCACTTCAATGACATACATGAATAAGTTTGCATGTCACCACTGTTAACAAACACAAACAAAAAAATAAATAAATAAAATTGAAAAAAGAAGAGTGAGACAGGACTGTAAGTGAAAAGTTAAGACATGATAATAAGCAATAAATTTTCTCTTCATTATCACGTTTTATTTTTCTTCTTTACTTTCTTTATTTCTAGCTCATTTTCCCAATCTATATCATGAAATAATGATAATAACAATAAGCAAAACACATTATAATAAATATAGAACTTACCTTGTTCAAATAACTTTGAAGAAAAAATTATACTACTAATCTTGTTTATGTTTTGAGCATGTTTATTATGTGGGTACCTCGAAAATTAGTAAAAAAAAAAATTGTGTGAATGTGTATATATGCGTTTATAATTTTTGAATATAAACGAATGGGATGAGTTTATAGAATTCTACCTCGTGTAAAAGACATAACTCAGGTGTGCAATAGTGGAATTTAACTTTGACAATAGGGGTCATAGCCCCAAACCTTTATAAAACAATTAGTAGCATTTTTGCAAAGAAAAGAATTAGCACATCTGACTAATCCTGTACTCAATTGCATATTCCAGGTTCAATTTCACTTTCTCCACTCAATTTTTTCTTTTAAATTTCAAATTGAACTGGAATACACTTTGTTTTTGGAAAAAAAAGTCAAAGACTCACTAGAAGAAAAATAGGATTTAGTATTATTTTATTTTTTCTTTTAAATTTCAAATTGAACGGATTTAGTATTATTTTTTTTAATTTTATATTGAACTGGAATACACTTTACCTTTGAAAAAAAGGTCAAAGGCTCACTAGAAGAAAAATAAGATTTAGTATTATTTTATAGATTTGGATCCTCTAAATTTTGAATTTCACTTTAGAGAATAAAGTTTGATGTCTCACCCTTGAATGGTTTCTCTCTCATATTTTCTTTTAGTCTCACCTATGAAATAAATAGTGAAAGATCAAACTTTACTCTTTAAAGTGAAATTTAAAATTTAGAAGATCCAAATTCTTATTTTATAGAGGAGTACTAGAGGACCAGCAGAATTTGTAATGTGTAGTCATTAATTAGCAATCATCAATATTTTTAATAGTGTAGAATTATTTATTTTTCTTTTAATAATTAAGTGCTGGCCAAATTTTAATAAAAGTGCTATCTCTAGACTTTCTCTATTTGATATTTTGTTGGTTACTTAATTGATTTTATTTTTTAGAGAATGTTTATTAGAAATTTTAATATTTATCTATTCA
>NC_029790.2:104516428-104530590 GCF_000816755.2 Arachis ipaensis | reverse complement strand
TTATTAATATTTGATAGTATTTTAAGATTAAAAATTTTAAATTATTTAAAATTTAAAAGATATTATTTTAAAATATTTTAATCTTTATCTATATAATTGTGAGCTAATCAATATGAGTATTAAGTAGTAGAATTTTTTTAAAAGTGTGTTTAAAATTAAAAAAAAAAATAAAAAGAAATAAGTATAAGTGTGTCCAATTCTCTCTTGTATGTATTAAAGAATTATCTATGGTGGGCAAAGTGAAAGTTGGACTTTTAAGGTCCAAAGTGAAAGATACTATATGAGTGGATGAGAAGCAAGTCATACATATAAAATTATTTTAAAAAAATTTCCCAACAGTTGTTAAGAATTGCCAGTTGGCTGTGATTAGATTTGTGATTAATACTACTAGGATTAAAGGATATTTAATGTTAGGGAGATAAAAAAAACAGTCAGAACTTGCTTTGTTTAGTTTTCATTAATTATCGCTGAATGCTAAATAAAATAAGTTATGGCTGTTTTTGGCTGATTTTTTTTTGTTACCAAATATTTTCGTTTTTTTTTTTTTTTGATCTTGAATTGGGGTGCACCAGCCCAGCTGAACCCAGAACACTATACTCTCGATGAACAAAAAAAACGAACACCACATATCCAAAGCAGTTATCTCAACGTAATACTTTACTTATTGCCAAAAAAAAAATTACTTCTCTCACCTAAACTCTAACTACTAATTAACAGAAGGGGAATAAATTTAAAGGCATCTTCCTTCCATCTTTTTCCGTTGATGACTTCGGAAGGAGGTGGCTTTGAGTTTTGGTTGAGAAAAACTCCCTTTGCTGGTATAATGATGACTTCCTCTGGACCGTTCTTCAATTTAAGACTCTATTAAGTTGATCGGCCTCACTTTCCTTTTTAGCTATATGTCCGTCTTTCGCTTGTTGCCTCAAATTTCCGATCCCAATATCCTATTGAAATTAACGGAAATCACTTCCACCCGAAGAGGCGTTTCCTTCACCAATCTCATTTGTTGCTGGTAAGGGATGGAAAATAAAAGCGTTGGTGTGTTATTGAACACTGCCATAGATCGGGTTGTTTTCCGTCAAAAGAGGATATCCTTCACCGTTTTTTCCTGTTGATCGAAGGGGGTAAACTGGTAAAGCTGGTTTACTATTCTGGGTCCTTAGCTCTACGTGGCTGAACCGTGAACATTGCAATTGAAATCAAGAAATGAAATAACGTCATTTATTGCTTTCGTTGATTTTAATATTTCTAGTCATATTGGCGTTAATCGGAGTTAAGACTATAATTTTCGATCTACATCAACAATAATAGAGGCTAATGCTAAATTGTCATATTTACAAATTGATTCTAAATTTTTCACAATTTTATAATATATCTTGGTCCTTTAAAGATCTTAGAATATTTTCACTGCCCTAAAAGCTTCCATGTATTAATGGTGTAATGAATATGCAACTTTTGTGAAAAATATATACTATACAAGCATGGTGTTGCACAAAACTAAATAAAAATAAGAGCATGCAATTTTAAAGGGTAACAATAATAAATTAAAAAATGGAAGCACCTGCCTCTTGTTCTGAACATTATTGATATTTGATCGTTGTGTTCATGTTTATTATTATTTTGAATGATTATTTTTTATTTTCACGGTATCTCTCAATTTGATAGGTCAAAGATTAATCCGTCGTAATATTAAGTTCTATTTAAGGGTTTGTTGTTGGCCAATAAATTACTGCATGCACAATACGAGATTTAAACTTTTAATATTTATTTAAGTAAATTAATAAACTAACTACTAAATTAATGAACTAACTACTAAATTAATCTAACTTAGTTATTTTGAATGATTATTTGCTCTTAGGGAGGGTACTAGTCCTTTTGAGATCAGACTTTTGGTTACATTATTATTATTATTATTATTATTATTATTATTATTATTATTATTATTTAAAAGGTCTATTAATGTGTGGTGTTGGTGCATAATGCTATAAATACTTAAATAGTGTCATACAAATTAGTGCATGTTTACCACGTATGTATTTCTTTTTTCTCTATTTTTTTTCTTTCGAAATTATTGTTAGTCCATTTGTATATTTCTGCACTGTTGCACAATAATATTAGTCATATAAGTTGGTGCATGTACACCACGTATATTTGTGCACCGATGCACAATGATAAATAAATAGCGCCATATAAATTGGTGCACACATGTACACCACGTATGTGTTTCCTTTTTTTTTTATTTTCTTATCTTCCCTTTTTTTTCTTGAAATTGTTATTCAATTTATATATTTATGTAATATTATTTGAATAATATTATATATTTAATTTTTTAATAAAATTTAATTAAATTAGTATAACATAAAAAAATTAGTTATAATAAAGACGGTACTATTTAAGCTATAGCTCATTAGTCCTTCTGACGCGGAACCAAGTAGAGTTACAAGGTTAATTATATTAGTCAATTGTAATAAGGGAATACAAGTCTCATATTGTTTAGAATAGTAAACTTTATGTTATGAATTAGTCCCACATTACCTGAGTCATGAAGTTTTTCTTTCTCCCACTAGTATAAATAATATATGTACCTTTTATTTATAAAATAGAGTTGAAGTTCATTTGAATATGAAATAAGTTGTGTTTATTTTCTTCTAGGCTCTTTGAGAGAAAGAGGTGCATCCTTGGCTTAGCCAATCAAGGTGGGTTTATGGCTATTTTTACCATAGTGAAATTGTTAATCTCGCCAAAATTAGTGACCCAAATGACGTCCTGGCGTCAGTTTGGTATCAGAGCAAGGTCGGTCCTCGCGGCCTTTACCTTACTTTAGTAGAATTTTATTTGATTTGTGAGTACAGGTTTTTGGCGTGGATTCGCTAATGAGATCTTTTAGCGTGGATTCGCTAATGAGATCGTCTAGTGTGGATTCGTCAATGAGATCGTCTACTGCCACGGGTCTTGTAAAAATTTTATCTGATTTGTGAGTGTGGGTCTTTGGTGTGAAGTCACCAATAAAATCTTTTGGTGTGGATTCATCAATGAGATCATCTGCTGTCACAAGTCTTTTCACACAAGAGTTCTTTCCAACCCAGAGAGAATGACATGGGAGTAAGTAGAGTTAGTAGGTTAATTATATTAGTCAATTATAATAAGGAAATGCAAGTCTCGTAATGTTTAGGACAGTGAGCTTTGTGTTATGAATTAGTCTCACATCGCCCGAGTCATGAAGGTTTTTCCTTTCCCCACTAGTATAAATAACTTATGTACCTTTTATTTATAAAATAGAGCTGAAGTTGATTTGAATATGAAATAAATTGTGTGCTTATTTTCCTCTAGGCTCTTTGAGGGTAAGAGGTGCATCCTTGACTTAGCCAACCAAGGTGGTTTATGGCTATTTTTACCATAGTGAGGTTGTTAACCTCGTCAAGATTGGTGACCCAAGCGACGTCTCGGCGTCAACCTCGTTATCATGGTTATTATTGTTATTGTTAGTGTTATTATCAAGGTTCTAAGAACCGGACCGGTCATTAAACCGCTCAAGTAGTGTTTACTGGTTTATTGGTCCGACCGGTCTAACCGGTGGTTCAATTAGAAAAATCGTTTTAAAATAGAATAATAAATAAATTATAACTAAACATCTTAAAATATAATTATAGTCTAATATAAATCTTAAAATATCTTCAAATTTTAAAACACTACATAAAATATCATTAACCAAATCCATATGATCTTATCAAAATACAAACTCAAAATTATAACCCTGATTCAGATGGCTTTCCTGAGTAATTAATGAGTATTGTGTATGCTAAACACTTTGGGTACAAATAATTAACAATAACTATATATTTCAATTGTACAACTCAAAGATGAACATGTTCCTATTATCAACTACCTTTAGAGATCTTCTTTCCCTCATGATAATTTCACTGGAAACTTGTTTTTGACCCACTCCATGTCTTTCACATCCTTGTAACCCTACAAATTCACATCAAACACAAAGTTATTCGTCATCTCATCCATGGAAAGCCACAAAAACAACATGATAATATAACCTATAATACACAAATAGACATAGCCTCTGCTATATATTTTAGTGTCTCCAACATGTATGGAATGTTAAAAAAACAGCATTCAACAACAAACATTTAAAGGGTGAGACTAAATTAACCACCAACAATACCATATTTAAACTCAACAATCAGCATTCAACAATAAACATTACAGAACATTAACCAATAATCATACTAAAAGGGTGACACTAAATTATAAAATAGCAATTGCAAAATACTGACAAAAGAAGAACATTATTAGCATTAGCAATTACAAAATTTATAAAACAGCAACCAACAACCAGAAATTACAAAATAGCAATTACAAAGTTAAAAACATAACTGAAATTACAAAGAGCTTCTTGGCAGGCGAATTATTACTCACAGATGCATTGTTACCAGCAACTGCTTCTTGATTAATACTTCCATCATGTCAAAGCTCCGATCACTCTAATTCCCACAATAGGAATAGCAATAGTAACAAGCAACAGCATCAGATTTCGCAATCAATCATCCAAAAACTAAATCAAATCAATCGCATAGTAAATTAATTGCAAGAACCCTCCGTATGGAAAATCAAATTCGAACAAATACCATACAAATTAAAACAACCAACAAATCAGTGCACCCAAGTAGCTTGCAGAACAATGCACAAAAATCGAAGTAGTATATGAAATGAGAGAGTACGGAACTCACAGGACATGCAGTAGACAAGCCATCCAAGCGCCAAAACATTATGAATTCTCAAAGGAGGAGGAAGAAAGAATCGGATCTGGCAGGGAGCAGAAATCCTAGCGCCTCGGGTTCCCAAATCGAATTAGGAACGGGGGAAACCCTAGAATCAGGAACATGGGCGATAAGATTGACGATACCATTATTAAACGGTTGCGTGGAAAAGAGGTTTCGTTAGTCAAAGTGGCATGGAGTCGAGCCGGTGTTGAGGAGCATAATTGGAAGCTTGAGTTGGAGATGCGAACAGATTACCCGCACTTATTCTTAGGTAATTGAATTCGAATTTTGTGGGCAAAATTCCCAATTAGGTGGATAGAATATAAAACCCGGTTAATTAATGACCAATTAACCCATAAATTAGAATTTATTCTTGAAAGTCAAAAATGTGATTTTTATGGCTTAATATGATAGAGGAGATTAAAACGAGAAATTTGATACCAATTTTATAGAAATCGGCCCAAGATTGGACCGAACAGACCAAACCGGACCAACCGAACCCATATTGGGCCCTTGGCTCAACCAAACTAAACCTAAAACCCTCATTTCAGCACTCTCTCTCCTCTCTTAAGCCTCCAAAACGCTGAAAAAGGAAATAGGTAGGGAATAACATTTTTCCAAAGTTCTAAGCCTTGTTTGATCTTCAAACCACCATAACTTTTGATCTGGAGTTCCGATTGCCGCACCGTTTGTGGCCACGCGTTCACCGCGACGAGCTCTACAAAATCCACTACTTTGTTATTGAGGTAAGCCACGAAATTAGTCCAGTTTTTTCAGCCTTAAATTCGAATTTAATGGGAAAAAGTGTTGAAATTTTAGGCTCTTTGATGTTATAGAACCCAACTAGCTTGAAGGAGAAGAGAATCTTGTCTCCTTGAATTCTTGGGTGTGGTAAGATTCTCAACCCTAGTGAAATTTGTTGATTTATGTTGTTGGGTATTGAGTTGTTGTATTTGGATGTGATAATTGTGGCTTAGGTAGTGTGTATGTGAATATTGAAGCTTGATTGAGATTTTAGAAAGTTTGAAAAAGGGCTTTGGTGTGCTAAAAATCTATTCTTGGAGGTGTTAGAGCTTGGTGAGCTTGTGAAAAAGTGATTTAGAAGTGCTCCGGGTTGAGCGGGGAAATCAGCTAAGGTATGGTCTCGGTTTCCTGTATCTAAAATGTAATGTGGTATGAAAACTTAGGCTAGAGGTCCTAAGATAGGAATTAAATTGTTGATGTTATTGAATGGTTGAGATATATTGTGTGGTCATATATGTGATTATAAATATTGGTATTTTGATGGTATGATGCATGAGAGATATGCATGTTTTGATATATGCCTGATGATTGGTTGATGTTGAATTGTGAGTGAAACCATGTTGATGGTGGGGATGATATTGATTATATGTAATGATGGTTGATTGGAAATGGTGTTGTTGGAAATTGGGATGAGGAAGAATATATGCCATGTTAACGTGTTTGATATTGGGCTAATTGATTGAGATGGGATAAAATGGTAGGATGTGGGTTTGTGATTTTGTTGAAAATATTAATGTATGAGTCGAAGAGGCTTGAAGTGGTTTTTAGTATATTTTGGTTGATTTTAAAAGGGGTTAGGATTGATTTGTTTTGAAAATGGCACTTTGTGGTTTTGTATGAAAATGTGGTTTTTGGACATATTTGAAGGAGCATAACTTGAACTCTGGATCTCCAATTTGGGCCAAATTTGTTTAGAAATGAAATTGGATCCGGGGTGGTTATGTCGTTCGAAGAACGGGTAAAAAATGATTTAAAATGGAGAAGTTATGCCCGTCGGAAGATTGGGGTTTGAAACTGTGAATTCTGCAGCTTTTTAACTTAGTAAAATTTTTGGCAGAACGCACTCCCACGCGTATGCATGGCCGACGATATTCACTATCCACGCATGCGCATAGCCGACGTGTATGCGTCGATGAGCTAAATCAGTTGCCTAGCCAAAATTCCCGAGAGTTGTGCCTGAGTTGTGCTGGTTTTGTGCCTGGGGCACAAAACGCACCCACGCGTATGCATGGCTGACGCGTAGGCGTGACAAACCCCAATTTGACGGTTTGTTTTGCATTGAATTTAGAGTATTTTGATAACCTTTTGTCACATTTAGCCTAGGAATTAGCATTATTTTGTTATCTCTCCCATATTTGTGCTTAAGTGTAAAAACATGCTTTCTAAGCCTTATTTTGATGAATTCTAGTTCTTCTTTGATTCCATAAGATGCCTTGATGTGTTTGCTAGTAATTCCAGGATTGAAATAGGCTAGGCATGGATCAAAGTAGACGATCCCCTCACTTTGTTACTCCAAGGACAAGAAGCCATGAAGCGGGATACACTTGAGTTTGTGACCAATTTGACCAAGGTGGTGCACACTTTAGCCCACCAATGCTTGAATACTCAAGATACTTCCGTGACCACATGTGAAAAGTCAAAAGAAGAGCAAAGCATGAAGGAGAAATTGGAAAATTCGGTGGAGAAGGAGGATGAAGAATATGAAGAGGTTAACCAAGAAATGGATTTATTCATCAATGAATTTCTGTCCAAAATTGAACCACCTCCCATTAGACAAGAAATCAAAGTTCTTGAAGACAACACCAAGCTATGTGATAAAAGGGGAAAGGTTGGAATCAAGGAAGCCCGCAAAGAGGTGGAAATACACAAAGAAGAGCACAAGGAAGTAGACCTTGCATTGTCTAAGTGTGGGGAGGTCTCCCTCCCCGAGTCACCATCCAACACAACATTCAAGTGGGTAAAATTCTTATCCANAAGATGGGTGTGAAGACAAGATATGGGATCCCGGTTCGCTATGTGAAGACCAACTATGGGGACTCATATCTTGTGTAGAACTTTGCCCAAGTTTGATGAAAAGGGTTGGAAATTCTGTCAACCAATTGAGGAGCAAAGATCCTTGGAGATTCAAGGATGAGTACAAACATAAGCCACCATGACAATAAGCATCTCAAAATGTCCAACTTAAGGACTTAAACTAAAAGTGCTAGGTGGGAGACACCCCACCATGGTAAACTCTTTCCATTCTCCTTTAAATTTGCCTAATAAGTGATTTGAGTTACCATTGTAGGTAGATGTTTCACATAATTTGTTTGTACAACTTAATTGTTAGCCTAGTCACATGTATGTTGTGTTTCGTAGTAGATGAATAATATCAAATTGCATTTTTGCAAATTGTGTGATGGTTGATTGAATAAAGAGCTGTAAGTAGTCTAGGGAGCTCCTGGGCATAATTTTTCTGCTTAAAAAAAAAAAAAAAAAGGGGGAGGGGGGAACGCGCGCACAGCGTACGCTATTTTTTTGACAAATGGATTTTTGACGGTTTAGAATTTCACAAATGAATTCTCGTTGCAAGTATAGTTTCTAAACCAATCACTAATCCTTTCATACAAAACGTTGTTTGTCACTAGTACAAACCCCTAAAATTTATAAACCGAAGTATTGGACCTCGGGTCGTTCTCCCTAGGAATTACAATAAAGTGTCTTGTTTTTGGTTATGAGTTATTTTGGGGTTTTGGATGAGAGGCATGAAAAGTAAATGGCAATGGAAATAAACTAACTACTATAAAAGCTCTTGGCAAGATATGAGAACTAGAAGTCCTATCCTAGTTATCCTTCTCAATGGTGATGAGAATTATTCATTGCTACCACTTAGTTAACCCTTACTAATTAAAGGCAAGTCAAGTGGATGAATTGACTTGAGCCACAAGTCCTAGCCAACTCCCAAAGAAAGACTAGATTTAGTGCATTCCAAACCAATTAGCAATCTTTCCAATTATCAATCAACAAAGGAATTAGATGACTCATGTGTCACTAATTGCTCTACCATAGCCAAGAGGAACAAAATCTATACTAAAATCCAACCAAGCATTTCATCAAACACTTGGAAGGCACAAAAGAAAAGTATAGTCAATCACAACAAGAATGAATTCTAACTACAATTGAATACAAAGGATTAACAACAACAACCAAGGAAATCACAATTATCATGAATTACCTCAAATTGCATTATTAAAAGGAATTAAAGAGAACAAGAGTATCTCAATTACAAAACCTAGAAACAAAATAAGAGAAATTACAACAAGAGAATAGGGATAGAGAGAAGAACCAAAGAGTAGCAATCATCAATTGAAGGTAAAAGTAGAAGGAGACTTGAATTAAACCTAGAACTATGAGATCCTAATCTAACCCTAATTCCTAATCCTAATTCTAGAGAGAAGAGAGAGCTTCTCTCTCTAAAACTCTAAACTAAAAGTGATTATATGTCAAAAAGTGATGATAATGATGCTTTCCCCTTAATCCTTCATCCTTTTATTTCTTTCCCTTAGCAATTTGGCGCCAAAAATGGGTTCAGAAACCCTCTCAAATCGCCAGGCACGTGTTGCATTAGTGAGGTCATGTGCCCTCATCGACGCGTGCGCGCACGGTACGCGTGTGCGTCCCTGGCTAGTTCTGCGATGTGCGCGCGAGCGCCTTGTGCGCGTGCGCGTGCATGGCTGACTTTGCTTCTTTGACTTTTTTATACAAATGCAAGCTATTCTAACTACCCATTCTTCACTTTTTCTTACATACTCATGCATTTTCTTTTCATTTCACAACACTTATGCATTGATTCTTATTGAGCTTCACTTTGGGCATTTTGTCCCCTTTATTGCTTTTCTCTTTTTTTTTTTTCTTTTTCTATATACATTTTTTCTTTTCTTTTCCTCATCATTTTTTTTCTTTATATATATATTTTTTTCTTTTTCTTCTTTCAAACTAAATACGAGAACATCAATGCATAAGGTCTCTACAAGAGGAAGAGGAGGACAGAGGAGTAAGAGAGAAGGGGAGGGAGAAGAGTGGAAGGTAGTGATGGCGGCGGCGGCGATGGTGGCGGAGCGCTCGCCGGAGGTTGGTCGGTCAGGAGAGGAGGAAGGTGAAGAATGGTGGGAGAGGAAAATGGAACGTTAGAGGGAAAGGGGGTTGGGGTGCGCGAATGCGCTGGGGCTCGCGTCTCTGGGGTAAGTGAAAATTCGAGTCCACGCGCGCGCGCACCCTGCGCGTTCGCGTGGATGGAGGGAATGAAAGAACGGCGCGGAAGCGTCATACGCGCAGGCGCGTATATGAAGGAGTCGGGATGGGCGCGGACGTGCAAGGCGCGCGTCGGCGCGGATGTGCTGGGCTGGAGGCTTAAAAGAGGCCCAGAGTTAGCACAACTCTCGGGTCCTTTGGCCCTGGTTGATGCTAATATGCATCGACGCGCACGCGCACTGAGCGCGTTCGCGTGAGCCGCTTGATCTTATTGGATGGGTGCGGAGGCGTGAAGTACGCCAACGCGTGAACAGCGAGGGGGTGCGGACGCGTACAGCGTGCGTTCGCGCGAGTTGAGTTGAGCTGGGGGCTTAAAAGAGGCCCAGATCCAGCGCAACTCTCTGGAAATTGGCCCAGAAGTTCCAGCATCGGGTCGACGCGTACGCGGCAGATGCGCGTACGCGTGCGTTTCCCTATAGCTTTATAGGCGCACACGCGTGTGGTGCGCGTCAGCGTGGAATGAATTGGGCTCGAGGCACAAGGCTGGCCTAAGAGAGGCCCAACTCTCTGGAAAATGGGTGATGATGCGTCCGCTCAGGGGCGCGTGCGCGTACGCTGTGCGCGCGCGTCCCCCCTCCCCCTTTTTTTTTTTTTTAAGCAGAAAAATTATGCCCAGGAGCTCCCTAGACTACTTACAGCTCTTTATTCAATCAACCATCACACAATTTGCAAAAATGCAATTTGATATTATTCATCTACTACGAAACACAACATACATGTGACTAGGCTAACAATTAAGTTGTACAAACAAATTATGTGAAACATCTACCTACAAATTATGTGAAGCATATGGCCATATTTTATCTTTTCCCGTTGACGTTCTAGAGAAGGACAACCCTCCTAAGGATTCAAACAAGTTTCCCAACCGTTACTGCGAACTTGTTTACTCCAGAATGATTGAAAGGAATTACCATCCGGAACCCCTCCTAGTCTTACCGGCTCACCTCAGTCCGATTGTGATGCCACACATTGACCGGAGGCATTAGAGATTCCTCTTGAGGCAACCAACGGAGGCCAATCTCTCATGGGTGGTGGAATTCTACTCCAACTTCCATTCACCTCATCTCACATCAATATTTGTGCGCCAAAAACAAGTGTCGGTCACCGTGGAAACCATCCGAGAAGTCCTTGGGATTGAACCGTCAACGGATGCATATGACGCCTACCAAGAAGTCTTGGCTACATGCGTTGACCGCGTATTCGATTGGAGTGCGATCCTCCGCGTCATTGCTTTACCTGACGCATATTGGATTCGGGGGACCATAAAGCGAAGACCCAAGGGTTTAGATGTCCGCCACCTCACTCAAGAAGCCACGGCATGGGCCCAAATTCTAGCTCACTACGTGCTCCCAAGCACACATGGGTCATCCATCAAGGTGAATAAGAGGGTATTTTGTATTATTATAGAAAATATTGGGAATTGGGTACATACTCATGTATTGATCAAATGTAAAACCTCATGCATTGACGCTCTTGTATATAGAAAAAAAAATGAGAAAAACAATATGGAAAAGAAAAGAAAAAAAAAATAAAATATAGAAAAAGAAAGAAAAAAAAAAGAAAGAGGAAAAATAATGAAAAGGGGACAAAATGCCCCAAAGTGAAGCTCAAGAGGAATCAATGCATAAGTATAGTGAAACGAAAAGAAAATGAATGAGTATGTGGAAAAGTGAGGAATGGGTAGTTAGGTTAGCACTTAATTGTATAGGTCATTATATAGGTTAGGTGGGAAAAGTTCAAGTTAATCAAAGATTCAAATCCTAAGTCCACTAGCCATATACGACCCTACCTTGACCCTAACCCCATTACAACCTAGGAAAAGACCTCATGATAATTAAATGGCGCCGTTGCCGGGGAATTGCAATGGTGTTATGTTATTGGTTATTGTACATATGTGAATAGTGTGAATATCTTGCTTTTTGCTTTATTTGCTAGTTGTAGAATTTTGTTTCTTTTGTTTTCCATTAGCTTTTGTTTTTATTTTATCTTTTCACCATGAATTCTCATTTTAGCTATGAGTGTGATTACAACTATGTTGTAGGTGATGGGAGCTACAATGAAGATGTGTATCAAGGATGGGATAACCAAAGGTGGGAGGAGCCATATGCATATGATCAATCCCCATGGCAACAACCTCCACCAATGCACTATGAAGAAGAGCCATTCTATGATGCATACCAATCCAATGGCTATGGTGAATTTCCTTGTGACTTTCAAGAACCACCACCATATGCCTATGAGTCATATCCTCAACATGAACCTCAACCACACTCACAAGCCTATTTTCAACAAACACCTCCATATGACCATGATCCTTACCTACCATACCAACCTCCTTTTGAACCATATGAGCTATACATGGAACCACAATTCCAAGATTACTACTCCCAAGAACCACCTCAATACACACCACCACCTTACCAAGAAGAACCACCTTCCTATAATGAACCATTTCTCCAAGACAATGAACCTTCTTATCCACTCCAACCTCTAATGGATGGAACCCTTGGTGTTCTTCTTCAAGGACATGAGGAGATGACAAGGGATGTGAGAAATGGCTAGTGGTTGGAAACATTATTCTAGGCTCATTATGGTTGCATGTTCAAAGCTTAATTGCACGGTTTGGTATAGAGCTAGATTGTTTGGGTCTAGGAGAATGTTTGGTCACTTTATTGGAAATTCTAAGGTCATGCCACCCAAATGGAATAATGATAATCAACTTGAAGATGGGTGTGGAAATAAGATATGGGATCCGGGAATATATGAGGATCAATTTTGGGAGCCCATGGTTTGTGAAGAACTCCATCAAGGCTTGAAGATAATAAAATTGAAGAATGGAGCTTATTGGAGATTCAAGCATTGGTGGATGTTCAAGGATAGCTTCAAGCACAAGCCACCTTGAGAGGAGCTCCCCATAAGTCCAACTTAAGGACAATAAACAAAAGTGCTAGGTGGGAGACAACCCACCATGGTAAAATCCTTTCATTTTCTCTTTTGTATATATTGGTAGAATTAGTTTAATTTCATATTTTGTTTAGTTAGTTAAGTATGTTTGGTAGTATTAAGTATGTTAAATAAGGTTTTATGGTGTTTTGGTAGCTGTTTGGAAGTTTGGAATGCTTGGATTGGTGCAAAAACATAGAAAATTTTTTTTGAAAAACAGAGCACCATCCACGCGTACGCGTACATGGCGCGTACGCGTACTTACAGCATTTTCGACCTTCCACGCGCGCGCGCCATGCGTGCGTACGCGTGGATTGAGAAGTTCCAACCTCCATACATTTTCCAGAGAGTTGTGCCTGCGCCGCGCCAACGTTGTGCCTTTGGCACAAACCTATTTGCGCGCTCGCGCACATGACGCGTACGCGTCACTCTCGAAATAAGCCATCCGCGCGCGTGCGGCATGCGCGCGTACGCGCGGATTTCCTTCTTCCATCCATTTCTTTTCTTCTCCTCCTTCCATTTCTCTCTTTTTCCTTTCTTCTTCCCTCCTCCTACCCCTCATCCAACACTTCCAAACACCATTGACAACCATTTATTTTAGTTAACAAATTAGTTAGTTAGTTAGTTGATTAGTTAGTTTTAGTTTAGTTTTCATTTTATTTTCTCTCTTTTCATCATAAGTGTTGGAGTATTGACTTTGTTTACTATACATTGCTATATCCCTTATTGCCTAAATGCTATTTTAGCATGAATGTTTTTAGATAATCTTTGTTGGATTCTATGATTGAGGTTATATTTTACTACTTGGTTTTGAGTTTTTCATGCTTACCTTTTGAAAAATACCAAGTGATGAGAATTGCCTTCGAGCTTGTAACTCTTTTGAATTGCATGTTGTAGCTAGCCACCATGTGATTTGAACTCTCTCTTTGAGTGGGCAATTTCTTGATGGATGTTGAGCATTTACCTTAATGCGTTGTATTCATGATTATATCCATCCATATGTTTGACTTGAATGCTTTCATGCTTCTCTAATGCTTGTCTTACCTTACAAGCTTACTTAAAGCATTTCAAGCACACTAGGATAAGTGACGTGCATGCTTCTTTTGTGACATAGCTTTTATGCTAATGTGTATTCTAAACCGCGCAATTTAGAATTCACACACCTAATATTTCTTAATGTCACACTAATTCACTCACCTCATTCTAGTGATTTACCTCATTCCAACAATGTATGCTTCCTTGCTTTTATATCTTCTCATCTTATGGTGTTATATTTTTGTTTTTCATAACGAATGCACCACAAGCAACCATGGAAGCGGAAGAAAGAACACATAGCAATCCGGAGAGTCGCCG
>NC_029790.2:104514455-104516359 GCF_000816755.2 Arachis ipaensis | reverse complement strand
TTGCATTTTCTTATTTTTGCATATATATACACAATAAGCTTAGTCAAAATAATGAAATTTTTCAAGGATTTCTATCTATAGGGCACCAATTGATTTGAGTGGAAAACTTTTCATAGAACTTGCTTGAATTATATATATTATGGATCATGTTTTGAGCTAAGAACATAAGCAAGTGAGATTTGTGCCTAACGGTGTGGTTACATCTTACAACCACTTATTTTTCCTTCTTGTGTGCATTATTCTCTTTCTATGATTGTAATCTTTGATTTGTTTGATTCTTTATGTCCATTATTTTGTGTATTCATGCATTTATGTGATTGAGGCCATCATTTCATTTAGCTCACTTACCCAAATAGCCTACCTTTTATCTTCCATTGTTAGCCAAATTTGAGCCTACGCTTAACCCACTTATTCTTATTTTAGCACATTACAAGCCTTAAAGTGAAAAACAATAATTGTCCCTTAATTTGGATCTTTGATTAGCTTAGGCTAGTGTGTGTGAGTATCATTCAAGTGTGGGAACCTTGGGACATTGGGTGAATAAAAGGGTATTCTGTATTGTTATTGAAAATATTGGGAATTGGGTACATGCTCATGTATTGATTAAATGTATAGACCTTATGCATTGGTACTCTTGTATATAGTTTGAAAGAAAGAAAAAAATGAGAAAAAAAAATATATGAAAAGTATAGAAAAAAAAATAGAAAAAAAAAAGAAGAAAAAAATAATAAAAAGGGGACAAAATGCCCCAAGGTGAAGGTCCAATAAAATCAATGCATAAGTGTTGTGAAATGAAAAAGAAAATGCATGAGTATGTGAAAAAGTGAAAAATGGGTAGCTAGATTAGAACTTAATTGTATAGGATGCCATAGGTTAGGTGGGAAGTTTAAGCTTATCAAAGATTCAAATTTCAAGCTCACTTGACCAAATATGCATCCTACCTTGACCCTAGCCCCATTACAACCAATGAAAAGACCTCATGATACTTGTATGCATGCATGAAATAAATGTTGATTGTTAGAAGAAAAACAAATCTTGAAAAGCATGAAATAGAGGAGAATTGAGTGAATCAACCCTAAACACTTGAGCGAATAGAGTGCAAACACATCCGGTGAGGGTTTGATGCTCAATTACATGTTTTCACCTATGATCATCATTCTTCATGCAAGTTTGTAAAAATATTTAATAACTCAATTCAATTGTGGATTAGACTTGCTAGTCCTTAGCCCTTGTGCATATATGTTTCTTGGGAATTGATTTATTTTGATCAAGCACTTGCATTCATTTAGATAGTTGCATATAGGTAGATTGCATTTAGTTAGTTTTCATTGAATAAATGCCATATCCTTACTTCATTCTTGGTTTAAGCATGAGGACATGCTTGGTTTAAGTGTGGGGAGGTTGACAAACCCCATTTGTAGGGTTTATCTTGTATTGATTTTTGGGGATTTTATCACCTTTTACCCATATTTATTCAAGAAATAGCATGGTTTTGTGTATTCTCCTTTAATTGTGCTTGAATGTGAAAACATGCTTTTTAGGACTCAAAATAGCTAAATCTAATTCACCTTGATTCTATTAGATGCCTTAATATGTTTGTTAAGTGATTTAAGGTTTAGGAGGCAAAGATTGGATCAAGGGAATGAAGAAAGAAAGCATGAAAAGTTGGAGAACTCATGAAGAAATGGAAGAACCGGAAAGCTGTCAAGCCGACCTCTTCGCACTTAATCGGCCATAACTTGAGCTATAGAGGTCCAAATGATGCGGTTCCAGTTGGGTTGGAAAGCTAACATCCGGGGCTTCGAAACGATATAAGATTTGCTATGGTTGAACCACGCATGGTGACGCGTACGCGCATAGTACGCGCACGCGCCGTTGCTGCCACCTAGTTCACTTAAAGCAAA
>NC_029790.2:104507854-104514319 GCF_000816755.2 Arachis ipaensis | reverse complement strand
CATCAATTTACTTTGCTTTTCTTTTATGCCTCCCAAGTGTTTGATGAAATGCTTGGTTGGATTTTAGTATAGATTTTGTTCCTCTTGGCTATGGTAGAGTAATTAGTGACGCTTGAGTTATCTAATGTCTTTGTTGATTGATAATTAGAAGTTGCTAATTGATTTAGATACCACTAAAGCTAGTCTTTCCCTTGGGAGTTGGCTAGGACTTGTGGAATCAAGTTGATTCATCCACTTGACTTTCCTCCATTATTAGAGGTTAACTAAGTGGTAGCAATGGACAATTGTGGTCACAATTGAGGAGGATAACTAGGATAGGACTTCTAATTCTCACAACCTTGCCAAGTGCTTTTAGTTGTTAGTTTATTTTCATTGTCATTTACATTTCATGTCTCTCATCCCAAAACCCCAAAATACAATCCATAACCAATAACAAGACACTTCATTGTAATTCCTAGGGAGAACGACTCGAGGTTTAAATACTTCGGTTTATAGAATTTAGGGGTTTGTTACTTGTGACAAACAAATTTTTGTATGAAAGGATTATTGTTGGTTTAGAAGCTATACTTTACAACGAGATTTCAATTGTGAATTTCTAAACCGTCAAAAATCCATTTGTCAAAAATGGCGCCGTTGCCGGGGAATTGCAATGGTGTTATGTTATTGGTTATTGTACATATGTGAATAGTGTGAATATCTTGCTTTTTGCTTTATTTGCTAGTTGTAGAATTTTGTTTCTTTTGTTTTCCATTAGCTTTTGTTTTTATTTTATCTTTTCACCATGAATTCAAACAAGTTTAGGAGGGTTCCACCACTTTTGTTTCTATTGCGCACCCTCCAAGATTCCCATAAGGATGTCATCTCTCGCATCCCTTGACATATGTATCCAAGCAATACTTGAGTGTCGATCATGTGATTGGGGCATGCATCTAGTAGTTTGCGAAACCGTTCCCAATACTCATAGAGTGGTTCCGTCTCACCTTGCACAATACAAGACATTTCCTTCCTTAGCCTATCCATCTTTTCCGGGGGCAAGAATTTATCCAAGAACCCCCTTCTAAGTAGGTCCCAATCGGAGGTAACTTCACTAGAGAGAGTGTAGAACCATTCTTTGGCCTTGTCCTCAAGAGAGAAAGGGAAAGCAAACAACCATATAGCAACTTCATCAGACCCTTCCCGTCTAGTGGTCGAGCATATGCGATGGAAGTCCTTGAGATGTCGAATAGGGTCTTGTGCGGGAAGCCCGTGAAACTTGGGTAGGAGGTTGATCAAAGCGGTCTTCAATTCAAAGTTCGTATTCAAATTGGGGTGAGTTACATGAAGGGGTTGAAGGACATAATCCGGTGCACCCGCTTCCTTGATGGTAACTCTCCTTGGAGCGTCCATGGTATTAGTACCTAAAACAAAAGAAGAATTGTTAGTGAGTTTGATGGGAGTATGATTAATGCCTTCTTTGAGTGACGGTTCAATGTTCACTTCTAGTAAGGTGGTTGAGGTGGTGAAAACCTCTTCACCTTTTCCAAATCTTAGCCGCCTCCGAGCTTGTCTAATATGAAACAAAGTTCGTTCTATTTCCGGATCAAAAGGGATTAAGCTCGGATTCGGTTGTGAACGCGTCATGCAATGAAGGGGAAATGGAATTCATTGTAACGATGAGGAGTTAGTCAATTGCGTAGTATACAATGAAGTGCAACTATGTACATATATACACACTTAATCCAAAACAATAACATGGAACACTAAGCAACTTCCCCGGCAACGGCGCCATTTTGACACTCTAAGTCAAAGAAGCAAAGTCAGCCATGCACGCGCACGTGCACAAGGCACTCGCGCGCACATCGCAGAACTAGCCAGGGACGCGCACGCATACCGTGCGTGCACGCGTCGATGAGGGCACATGACCTCACTAATGCAACACGTGCCTGGCGATTTGAGAGGGTTTCTGAACCCATTTTTGGCGCCAAATTGCTAAGGGAAAGGAATAAAAGGATGAAGGATTAAGGGGAAGGCATCATTATCATCACTTTTTGACATATAATCACTTTTAGTTTAGAGTTTTAGAGAGAGAAGCTCTCTCTTCTCTCTAGAATTAGGATTAGGAATTAGGGTTGGATTAGGATCTCATAGTTCTAGGTTTAATTCAAGTCTCCTTCTACTTCTACCTTCAATTGATGATTGCTACTCTTTGGTTCTTCTCTCTATCCCTATTCTCTTGTTGTAATTTCTCTTATTGCAAATTGTGTGATGGTTGATTGAATAAAGAGCTGTAAGTAGTCTAGGGAGCTCCTGGGCATAATTTTTCTGCTTAAAAAAAAAAAAAAGGGGGAGGGGGGAACGCGCGCACAGCGTACGCGCACGCGCCCCTGAGCGGACGCATCATCACCCATTTTTCAGAGAGTTGGGCCTCTCTTAGGCCAGCCTTGTGCCTCGAGCCCAATTCATTCCACGCTGACGCGCACCACACGCGTGTGCGCCTATAAAGCTATAGGGAAACGCACGCGTACGCGCATCTGCCGCGTACGCGTCGACCCGATGCTGGAACTTCTGGGCCAATTTCTAGAGAGTTGCGCTGGATCTGGGCCTCTTTTAAGCCCCCAGCTCAACTCAACTCGCGCGAACGCACGCTGTACGCGTCCGCACCCCTCGCTGTTCACGCGTTGGCGTACTTCACGCCTCCGCACCCATCCAATAAGATCAAGCGGCTCATGCGAACGCGCCCAGTGCGCGTGCGCGTCGATGCGTATTAGCATCAACCAGGGCCAAAGGACCCGAGAGTTGTGCCAACTCTGGGCCTCTTTTAAGCCTCCAGCCCAGCACATCCGCGCCGACGCGCGCCTTGCGCGTCCGCGCCCATCCCGACTCCTTCATATACGCGCCTGCGCGTATGACGCACGTGATTGCTACAATAGATGCTACTTGGGTAATGGATTCGAGCAACACAAAGCCCAAGGGCATGCTATTTGCACATCTGACTAGGGAGGCTAGGACTTGGCAACAAATATTTGCCCACTATGTCTTCCCTACCACTCACTTTTCGGAGATTTCGATGGATATGCTGGTCTTGATTGGGTGTGTCATGGAGGGGAAGGAAGTATATTTTCCCCGACTGATTCGGCATAGCATGTGGAGAGCTCATATTCACGGCTTATTACCGTTTCCCACACTGGTTACTAGCTTAGCTGAGCTAGCTGATGTCCCGTGGGAGGACGATGACGTGACGCCACCACCTCCGGATGACGACGACAAGGGAGTTACTATTCCCTGGGGTGTATGGGTGCACGAGAGGCCCCCGACCAGCCGCCGTTCTCGAGCTAGAGCGGCAGTCGAGGCAGCTACACCATCTTCTTTGCCAGCAGCCCCACCTCCTTCAGCACCCGAGCCCACTTACCTACTGTGGAGATAGCAATGGCATTGGGGATGTGGCACACTCGGCCGAGTGCGCCTAACCTCTAGCACGGAGGACCGTGCTAAGTTTTAAGTGTGGGGAGGTCGGCCAACCGATCTCCGTAGGTAACATCTGAATAAATCCGAATAAATTAGAATAGGTTGCATGATTAGGTTTTAGTTGACACCATTCGCATGATAAGTCTGCTTGGTTGGAACAATGAAATTCTCTCTTAGGAAACCAACACTTTGGGACGACCATGGCATTGCAAATTTTAAATGCTTTGATGCCAAAGTTGCATGAAGAATTATATTTTGGAACATGGTTTTGAGCTAAGAACACAAGCTTGTGAGATTTGAGCCTAATGGTGTGGTTACATCTTATAACCACTTATTTTTCCTTCTTGTGTGCATTATTCTCCTCCTATGATTGTGATCTTTGATTTGTTTGATTCTTTATGTCCATTATTTAGTGTATTCATGCATTTATATGATTGAGGTCATCATTTCATTAGCTCACTCACCCAAACGGCCTTACCTTCTATCTTCCTTTGTTAGCCAAATTTGAGCCTGCGATCAACCACTTTGTTCTTAATTTAGCACAGTACAAGCCTTTAAGCGGAAAACAATAAAAGTCCTTATTTGGATCTTTGATTAGCTTAGGCTAGTATGTGTGAGTATCATTCAAGTGTGGGAACCTTGGGACATTGGGTGAATAAGAGGGTATTTTGTATTATTATTGAAAATATTAGGAATTGGGTACATACTCATGTATTGATCAAATGTAAAACCTCATGCATTGACGCTCTTGTATATAGAAAAAAAAATGAGAAAAACAATATGGAAAAGAAAAGAAAAAAAAATAAAATATAGAAAAAGAAAGAAAAAAAAAAGAAAGAGGAAAAATAATGAAAAGGGGACAAAATGCCCCCAAAGTGAAGCTCAAGGGGAATCAATGCATAAGTATAGTGAAACGAAAAGAAAATGCATGAGTATGTGGAAAAGTGAGGAATGGGTAGTTAGGTTAGCACTTAATTGTATAGGTCATTATATAGGTTAGGTGGGAAAAGTTCAAGTTAATAAAAGATTCAAATCCTAAGTCCACTAGCCATATACGACCCTACCTTGACCCTAACCCCATTACAACCTAGGAAAAGACCTCATGGAAATCTCCGCATGGGCGCGTGCGCGCACCTTGTGCGCCCGCGCGGATAGGGCAACGTGGAGCCAAAGCCAAGAGCCGGCTTGAGAAGCGGCTAAGCCAGGATCTTCATGGGCGCGCACGCGTACATCACGCCTCCGCGCACATTACAAGACGTCTCAACGGCGCGTGCGCGTGTGCGCAGGGTGCGCGCGCGCGTGGACTCGAATTTTCACTTACCCCAGAGACGCGAGCCCCAGCGCATTCGCGCACCCCAACCCCCTTTCCCTCTAACGTTCCATTTTCCTCTCCCACCATTCTTCACCTTCCTCCTCTCCTGACCGACCAACCTCCGGCGAGCGCTCCGCCACCATCGCCGCCGCCGCCATCACTGCCTTCCCCTCTTCTCCCTTACTCCTCTGTCCTCCTCTTCCTCTCCCCCCTCTCACCGTCCCTCCTCCCCTCAGTTTCTCAAACTTCCACCGCGCCACCATCTCCGCCGCCGCGCCATCATCACAGCCGGCAACTCGCCCTCAACCTCTCTCTCCCTCTCACCCACCCATTTCATCTCGGCCGCCGCAGCAACTCTCGCCGCCGCTCCTCTGCCATAACCGCCACCGTTGACGGCGGCGCGAATTCTGATTCTGTGGCCCTACTCCCGAATTCCCTTTCCATTCCTAGCTCCCTTCTGCCCCCAGGTTCCTATGCAACTTACACCTTTCTGTTTTTCTTTTAATCATCTGTTTCTGTTCGTTAGTCTATTGCATGTTAGTTAGTTAGGCTTAGAAACTTTGCATGTTAGGTTAGATAGAAATAATTGCGGTTAGGTAGCTAGGGCTGGATAGAGGATTCTAGGCCTGATAAGTGCTCCGTATGTGCTTACTTGCTGTCTGTTTCTCTGAATGTTGTTTGCTGATTTTGGACTGTTTTTATGCTTTTCTTGTCGACTGAATGTCATACAACCACTGCTTTGCCTAATTGATGTTGTTTTCCATGCTAATTGTGCTAACTTGCTATCCGGGAACTGTTTTCCATGATAATTGTGCTAACTTGCTATCCGGGAACGTCCAATTTTAAGCCGGAATGCTGCCCGATTTTCAAGGAAATTAATTTCACTTTGGTCTTTATTTCAATTTTGGGCAAATTTCCACTTCCTTTTGACTTCCCAGACTTGCATCGATCATCATGAATATAAACCACAACTTTTCTTTTCATTACGCATAAATATCATCATATCACTAACCTACTTTTCTAACTTACTAACTTCTTTACCCTTTTCACTTCCACTCACCTTTAACCATCTTTAACAAATTCCTTCAACTATATGATGATATTATTGCCTTTTGAATATGAGTTGTTGACTTTAATGAAGCTTGCATTTTTTTGGTTTACTTGTTCACTTTTGCATATTCAGTGCAACATCATGATTGCTCTTTGATATTTGTATCCTGAACATGCCTTCTTTGTTACATGCTAAATGTTTTATATATTCTATCATATTTTTCAGGATGTCGGATAGAGGAAAAGCTATAGCATCTGCTTCCAAAAAAAGGAAGCGCTCCAAGACCCCTACACCCCCACCATCTGCTAACTATGCGAGGAACCCGCTGAATGAGGAGGAGAAAGAAAATCAGTTACTTCCGTCCACTGATCCAACCAAATTTCCGAATCTCTACTGCGAGCTACGCCTCTCCCGTTATGCAAAGAAGAATCTGAATATTGAGAAGAAGCTGAATCTTCCCAATGATGTGAGGCGTGCCATAAACGCCCGTATTTCTGAGCTGGGCTTGGATTTCGTCGATAGGGACTTGGGACGGATTAACATCTCGTGGGTCAAGGAATTTTACTGCAAATTCTTCCGACCAGGCTTGGATTCAGTATTCTTGAGGGGTAGAGAGATTATGATCACTGAGGATGCCTTGAGGGATGCACTGCTCTGC
>NC_029790.2:104496547-104507436 GCF_000816755.2 Arachis ipaensis | reverse complement strand
TTAGTTTTAGTGTAGATTTTGTTCCTCTTGGCCTAGGTAGAGTAATTAGTGACACTTGAGTTATCTAATTCCTTTGTTGATTGATAATTGGAGAGATTGCTAATTGGTTTGGAGTGCACTAAAGCTAGTCTTTCCTTGGGAGTTGGCTAGGACTTGTGGCTCAAGTCAATTCATCCACTTGACTTGCCTTTAATTAGTAAGGGTTAACTAAGTGGTAGCAATGAACAATTCTCATCACCATTGAGAAGGATAACTAGGATAGGACTTCTAGTTCTCATATCTTGCCAAGAGCTTTTATAGTAGTTAGTTTATTTCCATTGCCATTTACTTTTCATGCCTCTCATCCAAAACCCCAAAATAACTCATAACCAATAACAAGACACTTTATTGTAATTCCTAGGGAGAACGACCCGAGGTCCAATACTTCGGTTTATAAATTTTAGGGGTTTGTACTAGTGACAAACAACTTTTTGTATGAAAGGATTAGTGATTGGTTTAGAAACTATACTTGCAACGAGAATTCATTTTTGAAATTCTAAACCGTCAAAAATCCATTTGTCAAGGCGTCACTTGGATTTTCTTCCATCCATGTGTGCGCGTGGAGGACGCGTACGCGTCACTGTATCTTGCTGCCTTCCATGCGTGCACGTGGGCGACGCACAAGCGTGACCCCGTTTTCATCCAAAAGTTGATTTTTGAGTTTTCAAAGGCAAATTTCGTTCTTCTAAGCCTCCGATCTCACCCCTTATGATTTAAATCATTATGATAAGCCTAGCAATTGGAAGAAGCTAGCCAATGTGGTAATTTGTGGATGAAGAAAAGGGAGAATTAATGATGAATGATGATCAAGGATCATTGTATGAGATATGGAGGATGAATGTGGAAGTGCTTGATATGCCATGAGCTGAAGGGCTGTAACTGTTAATGAATTGGCTGGTTATGGATTGTATTATGAGCCGAATGGCTGAGATATTGCCGAGTTACGGCTGAGCTAATATTGAATTATGGCTGAGTATGTTTGCATATATGCGTATTGAATGAAATGTGAATGTTGCACTTCCACTATCTGAGATACGAGTTTTTCTAGGAGAAAGCAGTTGCTAGCCACCATGTGCTCCAGATGGAGACTCAATACTCTGCTGACCCTATGTCGTAAGTGTGGCCGGACACTGTGAAAGTTCCGGATGAGCTCGCCCCTGTGAATATACACCAGTGAGGGTGTTGGATATGAATTATGACTTATGTTGTGAATAACTCGAGTTAGGGATGCACGATAGAGGGACAATCCAATGGTTAGCTACCAGGATTTGTCGGGTTGGCTATATAACCGACAGATAATATCATCAGCCATTAGGATAGGCATTCATGATCTGCATACTATGTGAATTGTTTGGAATTGCCTAATTGACTGCATATTACCTGCTAATTGTCTAAATGTCATATCTGCTTCATATCTGTATATCTTTTTGTCTGATATAATTGTGTTTGCCATATTATATTACTGCTGGCGGTTGGGAGATCTGCAGAAATTGGAAAGGGAAGTATTAGTTAGACTGAAGATCTTTAGTCAGTTGCCATTTATGGTTTAATCTGTTTAGAAGCTTTGAATTATCTGTTGGAAGTTCTAGGAATGCCTTAAGCTTTCCCAGGACATTACATGTTAGATATGTGGGCACTGTCTCCATACTGAGAACCTCCGGTTCTCACCCATGCAGATTTTGTGGTTTTCAGATGCAGGACGTGAGACTCCTCGCTGAGGCATGCTGGAGACTTCTGGATTAGCGAAGATCCTTGGTTCTTGGGGCTTTATTTTAGTTTATGTTTTTACTTAGATACTTTTATCTCCACTCGACTCTTTAATTGTAATACTTTTTTCTTATTATCTACATTTACATTTTATTTTAAATTTTATCTTTAATATTTGATTTCAATTTTACTCATAATATTTTAATATATTTCAGTACATTTTACAAAATTAAAATAAATTAAATATGAAGAATATTTTTTAAAATTTTAAAATATGAAAAGTAAAAAATATAGTTCACATTTTTTTAGGTTACAAAAAGCAAGTGTCCATTACTTATATACCCGTGAAAATAACTTTTTTTAATTATTTTGTCAAATGCTATGAAGCATGGACACTTTGTCGAGTTGTTGTATTTGCGTGTTAAACATATTTTGGACACGACACTCATCGTCTGTTGTGTCTCACCGTGTCTTACTAAAAAATAAAAATTTTTTCTTCGGACACGCTTAGACACACTTAAATACCATCACGTGTCATCGTGTTCAATCTTATTCTTAACATATATTCTTGAAATAAATTTAGATATAATATGTATTATTATTTATTAAAACAAAAATAATTTTAAATACTTGATATAATTAAAGTAAGACATTAAAAATAATTAAAAAAATTAATTTATATTTTAATATCAATAAAATATCAAAATATCATTACGATTTATCTAAAAAATACTTTATATTTTATATGTATATGTGTCTCGTATCTTATAAGATTTTAAAATCCACGTATCGACGTATTCCGTATCGTATCGTGTTTCGTGTCCGTGCCAGTGTCCGCGCATCATAGATCAAATGTCATCTGTAACACCCTAATTACCCTAAGCCTTAGCTCATGTCGTAAAGCAAATGTTAATCAAAGGTTATGACAATTCTAAGGCTTATATATACATATACATATATATATATATATATATATATAGAGAGAGAGAGAGAGAGAGAGAGAGAAATAGTATTTCTAGAAGCCCGATGAAGGAATAAGCTCAAAAACCGAGTTTCAAAAGCGTAAATGTTCTCATGAAGCTAAAAGCATAAGATACAAGAAAATAGAACATATATAGATATAAGAGTATAATAGTCATAAAGAACTAGCCTCAGCCCGCAGAGTTTAGGCCGACTAGTTATATACAGACATACAGAGTTTTGAAAGGTAAAACAACATATACAATATCTCTTTCAAAGTTGGCCTCTAAGGCAATAAAAATACAAAAGTGAGAGTACTAAACAAAAGTAATCAAAATGCAAAAGATGATAGAAGATCCTCTACTCTGTCACCACCACGCAACTCCCCGAGGTGAGTTACGACCTGCATCTGAAAAACAACAATAGAATATGGTATGAGAACCGGAGGTTCTCAGTATGATAATAGTGCCTGGTAATAATGTAAGATATAAGACTCCGAAATGCCAGAGGCAATCCTAAAACTTCATATCAATCATTAGATCCAACTTAAAGCATAACTAAAATTTAAAAATAGAACTTTAAAACCATAATGTAATGGGGGTACTCTAACTTAGGGAATTCTAAACTATCAGCTCACCGCTGTCCCACAGCCTTCACCAGCCTAACCTAGTTGCGATTCCATTGCCACCGCCTTCCGATCCTCCTCAATCCCAGTAGAAAACACAAGTAATTCATACAAGTAAAACACAAGTAATTATCATGTATAGCAAGTAAATCAAGAAGCACTTAAGCATGTTATTCAATTAGGCATAGTATGCAAGTAAACAAAGCAATAAGCCACATAGAAAATGCACATGATGAATGCCTGTCCTATTGACTCGTGATATCACTTGTCGGTCTATAAATGCCAACCCGACATATCCTCCCGGATGTAGCCTTCCTGCCACGCCAAGAGATATAGGCTCTGCACACTCATGTAGCCGAGAAATCTGCCATGCCGAGGATATAGGCCCCGCACACTCATGCAGCAGGGAGTCTGCTACGCTAAAGATATAGGCTCTGCACACTCATGCAGCAAAGAAGGTTATGTGAGCAGGATACAACCTCAGCCCTCACATCTCAATGTAAGTGGGATTAACCACCGTCCTTACGCTGAGGCCGCGCCTCGACAAGTAGGAGACTGCCACAGTCCTTGCCCGAGGCGCATAGCGACTCAACAGTCTCATCATAAAACAATATATCAGTGGCTTTCATAAATCATTTTCAGTACTCAGTAAAGTCATCTTTCCACTCCGAGTCCTAGACTCGTCTCAAACACCATCAATTCGTAACTCCACAACTCATTACCTTAAACATCATTATAATACTCTGCCATCTCACTCGACTAATCTGTCCTCAAAACTTTAGAAATCTAAGTCTCCGTCTTCTAACATTTTTACCAGAAAATATCTAGTTAAACCCACTTATAGTATTCTTTATGTTCCAAAGCCTAAAAAAATTTACGGCATCCTAGATAAGTGCTACGGAAGTTTACAAGCTTGCCGGGAAGGTAAAACAGTTAAAAACAAGGTTTTCTTTGAAAAATAGGGCAGTGTGCGTAAGCATAGGGTTGTGCGTACGCACTCCTAGGAAAGTTTTCACAAAGTGTGCGTATGCATAGAGGTGTGCATACGCACAGAAGGTAAAAATTTTCGTTTTGAGTGCAGCATAGATAAGTGCGAACGCCCTCAACAGAAGGCATTTCCCAGCGTGTGTGTGCGCACGATGTTGTGCGTACGCACAAATTGCAAATTTTGCAGGATGTGTGTGCGCACTAGAGTGTGCTAACGCTCCCAACAATAGGCATATCCCTGTGTGTGCGTGCGCACCAGAGTGTGTGTACGCACGTTTTCAAAAATTCACAGGGTGTGCGTGCGCATAAGGGTGTGCATATGCACAAACAAAAATGTTTTCCCTGTTCAGAGCACGCGCACAGCAGTGTACGTGTGCACACAAACCAGAAATCACAAATTCTGCAACATCATAGAATTTAGATTTTTGACACAAACTTCCAACGATCATATCTTTTTCAACAAAATTATGAGTTCCATGAAATCTATACCGTTTTAAATATCTTTGAATTATCTTTAATTTGATACAAACTTCAATCAATTTCAAAAAACTTAGCTCAAGATACGATCTGTCAAAGTTCACCAAAAACTGGATTTTACCAAGTTCACTAGGTTCTCACAACTTTAAAATTCACAACCAAACCAATTCAAAGCCTATTCAATCTCACCATAACGTACTACCAAATATCATACTTTACCTTTCCATCTTAATTCAACCAATTCAACACCTATATCAATCAATTTCTCCTCTATAACCCAACAATTCCACAATTTGCACATCAATATTCAATATTAACAAGTTGAACAAAATCTCACTACTCATAAACATCATTTATCATACCTCATCGAAATTCTAATAAATACAATAATTCAACCTCCACATCAACAATTCCCATCACAAGTCATCAAAACCATCAAATGCATTAACATCATCACACATTATTACTTTAACAATTATCGACAACGAAATTCAATCCTATCCTAAAGTCCACTAGCGTAAGTGTCCAAAAATAGTATATATTACATAGAGAAAACCGAAACCATACCTTAGCCGATCTCCAATATGCACAACACACCAAAACTTGGATCCCACAAGCTTCCAAAAAACCAAGGCAACTCCAACAAGCACCGAAGTTCAAACTATATATATATATATATATATATCAAAATCGAAACCTAATATTCACAATATACCAAACTACAAGGGTTTATGAGAAACCTCACCTTGTCCACAGAAATTGGGGATGAAACACAACAATTTCTCACTAATAGTTAGTACCTAAACAACCAAAACACAAAAATCTACTCAAAACTCAAGCCTTGAATTTCGAATTTCTTAAGATAGGGCAGAGGAAAGGAGTATGAAATTCAAAATCTTACCTACAAAGCTTAGTTAGAACTGACGGGCTCAGCAAGAGTTTCGCGTAGCAACTGACGGCACACGAATTGGAGCACCGTAGCTCGAGAAACAAGCGAATAAAGATGAGGGTGAATAGTGCTCTTTCTCTCTCCTCCTTCTCCTCTCAATGCAGTTGTGTGTGTGTTTGTGGAGTTTATGAGCTGAAAAGTTCGTTAAGTATGCTTTTATATGTTGGACTTGGACTCAATTTGCCCTCGTCCAACCCGTTTGTGTTTTTAATTCTTTTTCACCTACTTTGGGCCAAAACCTTTAAAATTATTTCGATTCTAAAAGTTTTCTTAAGTTTTCCTGATGTTTTTATTATTTTCACATAATATTAAATAGACTTAAGTCAATACTGCAAGCTAAATTACCAGTACATATTTTTATGCAATTTTTTACTAAAATTATATTTTTTGTTGAAAATTACATTTTACCACTCAAAAAAATTTACTGAATTTAAATTTCACCGTTAAATTTTTAAATTAGGACTTCTAATTTCTCAAACCTACTCCGAACAATTTAATTATTTTATATTATCTAAACTGTCCATAAAAATTATAGCTCTTACATCATCTTTCATCATACAATGATTCTAGCCATCCCATTTAAAAAGTTAATTTGTGTAATTTGGCAGGAATATAATCTTGTGTGTGTAACTTTATTATTTGGTGGAAAAAGAAAAGAAAAGAAAAGAAAAGAAAATTGCAAAACCCATCTTAAATCCCAAAACATGAGCCGAGCTTGTTGCCGTGGCTTTAACAATGACAATGGCGCTATCATCATCTTCATGCTTCTCTTCTTCCTATTCACCGCTCGCTCCTCCTCCTTCACTCCCTCGCCACCCTCTCATTAGCCTCAATTTCAAACCCAACTGTCGTGCCCGTGGCGGTTCTTCTCATCCCAAACTCAAAGCCTCCGTGGCTGCGCCGCCACTCTTCTCCGGCGCCACCAGACATGGCCTCGAAACTGTCAACATTGCTGAAGACGTCACCCAGGTTCGCACTTCTCCACCAATTCCTCTTTAGTTTTTCAATTAATTATAAATTTCAAGTCCCTATGTTCTTTATCCTATCAAATTTAAACTTTAATTAACTCCAACTACTTCATTTGCTTCTCTGTTTGTGAAATTTCGGTAGTTGCAATATTAACAAAAGTGGTTAGTAGCAGTAGAAGCTTAGCGTAGCTCAGGAATACATAAATTGCAGTTGAAGCATGTTAGGAATCGATGGAACTGAAATTTTGTGAAATCAGTTGCTACACTAATAATAATACTAATTGTTTCAATGGTGGTAAAAATGATGAATGAATTATGTTTTGACAGGGGGCATTTGTTTATCTTGTTTTAATGGATAGATGTATTAATTTGAATAATATTTTTTTTTTAATGCAAGCTAATGTAGTTGATTGGAAATACTCCAATGGTGTACCTCAACAAGGTTACAGAAGGATGTGTGGCAAACGTTGCTGCAAAACTTGAGTCTATGGAACTCTGCAGAAGTGTCAAGGATAGGTAATTGTTGTATTCATCACAATGTATATACTGTACATAAAATAAATTCTTTGATTGTTTGTTCTGATGTGATATTATTTTGTTAAAGAATCGGTAATCAGATAAGTTATGTAATCACATTCATAATTTTATTGGAAACTTGTCGATGTGGCATAGTAATAATTTATCCATTACTTTGCATTTCGGTTAAATTTTCAGCTTGGCATTTTGTTATATGATTTTCGATCGTCGAATTGGGGACACATCATGAACTGACATACGTTAATGTTTCAAAATCTCAGAATTGGCTTTAGTATGTTGTCTGATGCAGAAGAGTTTGGAGATATTTCTCCGGGGAAGGTAAGTTGGGATGATTTTTGGCATACCGATTAATGTGATATTTGCTTCTCCAGCTAGTTTTAAAACTTCATTAACTATGAACTGTGATGTAATTTTCTTTCCGAAGTTGAGGTTCGGATGTTTGATATTCAATAAATTTCCGATTATGCATTCCCCAGACTGTTTTAGTTGAACCAACAACTGGAAACACAGGACTTGGCATCGCTTTTGTTGCAGCAACAAAAGGGTACAAACTTATAGTAACCATGCCTGCTTCCGTAAATCTTGAAAGGAGAATCCTTTTGCGTGCATTTGGGGCAGAGATTGTTTTGACTGATGCAGAAAAGGGATTGAAAGGGGCAGTTGAAAAAGCTGAAGAAATTGTTCAAAGTACACCCAATGCTTACATGTTTAGACAGTTTGATAACATGAATAATGCAAAGGTTTAAGTCTAAACTCTCAGATATATGACCTTTGCCTGGATAGCTACTGTTCTAAATTATTTGGTTCATTTCTGAAATTAAGATACATGTTGTTAAGCTTTATGTGCACAAATTACAGATCCACTTCGAAACTACAGGGCCAGAGATATGGGAGGATACCATTGGTAATATTGATGTATTGGTTGCCGGTATTGGAACTGGTGGCACTGTTACCGGCACTGGACGTTACCTGAAAATGATGAACACCAACATAAAGGTTCAATTACTGCCTTGAATGTAATTATTTGTTATTTCAAATTAGTGAAATACACTTATTGGTGTTGTGCTATTGACTTCCACTTTAAACTAACATGGGGTCCTGACTCCTGAATTCCAATTTCATAACTTGAAAGAAATTAGGTGCAGTTGTTATTGAATTGGAATAATAAAATACATAAATGATGATAACTTGTGCATTATCATATTCATATTCTAAATCCCTAAGGAATAGGCTCTATGATTATGGTGTTCTTATGTTGGAGGAGAGAAAGAGAAGATTATGAAAGGAAAAATGGGACTAGAAAGAAGACAGAGAATATTTGTACAACTATTTGCATGTGTGGTTAAACCATTAATTTTGATTATGTTTCCAAATTAAGACTTGAATTGTATCCATTGGTTAGATGTATAGACAATTATGCCTATGGTTAATCTGCTGCTTGCATTTAACAGTGCCAGTGATTCTTTGTTTGTTCTATCATCTTTCTCCTATCATTACAGTATGCTTTATTATGTCTTTCTTAGGTGGTTGGTGTGGAACCTGCTGACAGAAGTATAATCTCAGGAGACAATCCAGGTATGAATCTTTTGCAAAGTTCATAAATGCACTCGTTCTTTTTTTAACTGTTTTGCTTCTTGATATTAATTTCAAGCTATTGATTCTCTTCTCAGCTGTTGACTGTATTCCAATGTCTGATGCAGGTTTCATGCCAAACATTTTGGATATCAAACTGCTCGACGAAGTTATCAAGGTAAATAATAAAATCATTCCTCCTCAGTTTTATACTCGCATTTCTATTTTTGTTCACTGTAACTTCATTGCTAGTTCGTTTCTACTTTGGCATTTCTATACTGAAGAACAAACCTTATGATTTTCTTCATTTTGGGTGATATAGAGATTCAATTATGAAACAACTACTGAATTTTATTATGCTTTATTTTTCTTTCCTGGAGTGTCATCTACTTAAAACTTTATAGTTACTAGCTTTTTCTTTTAGTATGCAGTCCTTTTATCTTAATAATTTGCTTCAGTAAATTATTTTGCACAAACTAACTTGCCATATGAGGACACAGGTTACAAATGTTGAAGCTATTGAAATGGCTAGGAGATTAGCGTTGGAAGAAGGTTTGCTGGTAAGTTATCATTTAAAGTATTTTTGAAACTATTATTTCTTTTATTTTCATAATTTTAGTGTCAATTTTCTCTAAAGTTGTTACTTTGTATTTAGTTTTATTTCCGTCTTTTAATTGTTTATACGTCTAGATTCTAGATGTAGAATTCGCTTTAGTTATTGGTTTTCTTTGGATTAGCATGTTGCTGGATATTGCAACGTCTACAAAGAAGTATGTTTTTTGGATTTTACAACATTCATTATAATTCTTTCAAATTTCTTTATAGGTCGGAATTTCTTCAGGAGCTGCAGCTGCAGCTGCCATAAGTTTGGCAAGACGGCCAGAGAATTCTGGGAAACTTATCGTGGTGAGTTCATTTCTTCTTAAAATATTTTGGCTATCTTTTATGTTTTCGTCATTGCAAATGCTCTGGAGTATTCAAATTTTGTATATATCAATTTTTACTATGCAAAAGTGTAGAAGAAACAACTTAAGGATCAAGCTCTAAGCCAATTTCGTTCCCAAAATGATGCCGGAAACTGCCTCCTCTCCCAGCCAGCCTCCTTATGTATTTCCTGAGATGTCCCCTCTCACTTACATGCTCCATTTTGATAACTTCCTCCTATTTTTCCCTTTTTTTTTGTTGGTCTTACACTACACACACACCACACTCACACACACTAGAAGTAGAAAGGGTCCTATATTCCACTCTTGAGATTTGAACCCTGGTGCAGCTTGATGAGAGGCATACAAATCCTCCATCTGTGCCAAGCCTCAGCTGCTCCTATTTTTCCCTTCTTGCTCTTTCATATACCTTACTTTTTTTTTTTGGTCAAATGGATTGCCAATCCTAGGCATTACAAACTCACCCACATTACACTCACACAGAATATTTAAGGGTTCCATCCACTACTTGGCCTAGCCAAGTCTCGAATCCGAGTACACTTGTTGCAAGGCATACATGATGACCACTAGACCAAAGCCTTTCGTGGTTTCATATACCTTACTGAATCCCCATTTTTTGATCCCTGCAGCCCATTGGGCTGTGTCAATTGTGGCCCAATCTGCAACATCCCAGCCCTTATAGTGTATACATTGTTGAGGGTCTATAAATCACTTTTAGCATTGGGGTTTTTTAGGTGTACCCAAGATTGCTCTGTTTGGTAAGGGGGTAAAAGGGGAGGGTGAAATTAGAGGACACTTTTGTGTAATAGAAGTGATTTTACCCAATACTTCTAGTCTTCTACCTCTTAAGTTAACCAAACATTCTCTGATACTGATAGAATAAAAGAAAGCATTCGGAAATTTTTCCCATACAACTAATATAATAGGTATTGTGAATAGAAACAAATTTCGCTATTTTTATTGCCTATATTTAGATTAAGCTGTAGAGTCATTTTATAGTCAATTTTTCTCTCTACGTCTCCTTTGTAATTGGAATTGGATCATTATAGCTCCTTGAAAAAGCCCATTATTTTTCTCTCTACAAGGCCCAGGTTAGGTTGTTAACAACTTAACATGTGTTTATT
>NC_029790.2:104490863-104496437 GCF_000816755.2 Arachis ipaensis | reverse complement strand
CCCGTCCAAAAAAAAAAAAAAAGTGTTTATTTTAGTTTTCTTATCTCCTTGGCTTTGTAATTAGATCATTATGACTTATGTGTATGGTGCATTTTACAGTATTCCATGAGAAACAGAGAAATTATTCTCTTGTTAAGAATGTTTTTCTGATTTTCCATAATTGAAGGTCATTTTCCCTAGTTTTGGTGAGAGATATATTTCAAGTCCTCTCTTCCATTCTATCTATGAAGAAGTTCAGAAAATGTAACAATCACCATTTAAAGATGTGGACAATTGGACTCGTCTTTTGGATATTGGAGTAGTTTACATGCCACCATTCAAGAAAGTAGCTGCCTTAGCCCTAAACGGTATAGGTATAATACTATAATCACATACTTCTTTTTTTAATGAATTTATTTATTAGTCACGCACATTATGTACACATTAACAGTGATATTTTGTATTATTTTCATCTTTGGACTTTTTGCCTCAGATGAATAATTTGAATGAGACAGAGTTCTTGGGAGTAAGCTCAAACAGGATGATGAATGGCCTAATTTGATGTACAATTATATATATATAATTTATTTTAGCTTGGTCCTATCATGTATCCTGTTTGTGTAGAAATACATATATGGAAAGCATCACAGACTGACAAGAGTATGATAATGGTTTTGTTTGCACTATACTAATGTTTTTATTCAGTGCTTGCGTACTAATTGCATATTGAATCTAAAAATAGCACAGAAACTATGATGAAAAGTATTGAGTGTAAGAATGAAACTACTTGAGAAAGTTACTTAGCTTTGCTGATTTGCTTAAATAGTCATACATCAAATTTATGTGACGATGATAATTGAGGGAAGAAAACAATATTCATGAAATCAATTCTAAAAAGAGCTGGTTAAACTAATTATCATCTAGCTTTTGTATTCACCTAATCTTGATAGTATTAGTAATCTCTCCAACTCTTGAATGGAAAACAATTTCACCTAGTTTTGATTAGCAGATTATGTTGTTAGAACTTGGAACACGTGTTAGCAAGATACTATAAAATATATAATAGATTTATTATGTGACCTAACCAATATATGCTAGATTATGATCATGATTGTATTTTCTATTTTATTTTATTTTTTTCATCTAGATGAGACAAGTAGCAGCATTGCCTCCTCCGGTTTAAAAATCTAACATATAGTAGCAACATCACCTAGTACTAGTAGTAGTAGACAAAGGTTGAAAAAACACATGGACTTGGCACTTTGGATCGATTTTTTCTAGGTCCCATAATGGAGGAGGCGAATGCAACTACACAAATGAAATATTGAATTCCCATTTGAAATTCCCTTCTATTTTGGGCGACTTTTCATTATTTACTTTTTGGCATACTTGCAAGCAATGTTACAAGGTTAAACAAACACTAAGCTTTAGGTAGGATAGCAGAATCTTTATTATCTCTGAAACTGACATTTGTCTCTCATAGGCTGGTTCCAATAAAAATAAATATGTTCTCCATCACGTTTTTAAGGAATCGCCACTCCTTTTCTGCCATCACTGGTCCATATGTTTAGCCTAATTTTGAAGGCCAATTAATGCTGTGGACTTATACTAAGCAAACCACTTCATTTTCCACATTATGGCATCGATGTTGAGAGAGAGAAGGGAAGAGAAATAAGACAAAAGAAAAACTGAAAAAAAAAAAAAAAGAAAAAAAGAAAAAGAAACGTTATTTGACTATTTGTATACTTAAAATTAGTGTCTACTTAAAACACTAACTTAAATAACAATAAAGATGAGATAGATAAAATAAAGGGAGTGACCACTGTTATTCTTGTGACATGTTCAAATAGTTAGAAATATCAAAGGATTAGATAAAAGATGACTCTGATTTTTCAATTCTCCAGCTTTGATGCTCGATTTTGGGACCTTTAAAATCACAATCTAATTAATAGTTATAAATTAAATATGAAATACCAATTTAAGTGTAAAAATATTATTTTTAAAAATAAAAAAAGAGGGGGCATATAGAACCTAATCTTTTATCACATGAATAGGACAAATCCTAAATTGCATTGAAGGCAGTGGGATCACATAGTAATTGGGCCAATAACAATGATTTAGTATCTTGTCCTTAGTCTCGTTTAGTCTTTTCATGCCATTGGCTTGAAATTTTCCCATATAGCTGAGTTGTTTATATAGTTAAAACTTAAAAAGTTAAAACCATAGAAAAGGATCAATTCTATGGTTTTCTTCGTATAGCCCTATTGTAAAATGAAGAGCTTCACAATTCACATATAGCATCTTAACCTCTATTTATTTATTTATTTATTTTTTCGCGGTGGTCCCAATTATTTGTCTTGTACGAAAGGGAAGGGCCTATTGAGGAAGATCATGACAAGTGTGGGGTGCTCTTATCTCACATGAGATGATGAGAGCCATGCAATAATGCTTAGTTAGGTACAAAATTATATTAAACATTATTTAGTGTGGCTAACGGGTGTAATAGGTTTAATTGCACCATTAACACCAACCGTCATTTAATTAAAGGTTAACACAAAATAAACTAGTGTTCGAATTATGTTTATGGAAAATGCTAAGATTAGATATGGTGTATTATAAGTTCACTAAAAGTAGGTGTTTAAATATTTTTTAAACCAAATTTTTAATTAAGTTGTTACGCAATTTTTTTTTTCATAGGTATTATAAGTTCACTAAAAGTAGGTGTTTAAATATTTTTTAAACCAAATTTTTTTTCATACGATGACAACAACACCTCTTTCTCTTTTTCTTCTTTTATTATTGTCATCGTTATTGTCATTGTCTTTTTTTTTTCATATTTTTTTGCGTGCTTCTTTTTTCAATATTGTTGTTGTCATCGCTGCTGCCATTGCCATTGTTGTCGTGGCTGCCGTCACCGCTATGTCATCATTGTTGCCGCCACCTTTCTTCCTCTTCTTGTTTAATTTTTTCTTTTTTTTTCTCTCCTCATACTCTTTTATTATCATCATTGTCGTCATCGACTCCTCCTCGTCTTCAGCTTCTTTTTTTCTTGTATATATAACACAAATTTTAGTACAAAGCATAGAAATTTTAATATACAACACAAAATTTTTTAAAGGACTATAAACACAAAACATTGGCACTCAACCAACAAAATATGTACAGTACAAAAATATTGATGCACAACAAAAAAATTTTGGGGCACAACAAAAAATTTTGGTGTCCAATACAAAAATTTTTAAAGAATCACGTGTCTAAAATATTGACACCTAATCAACACAATATGTACATGATATGAATTTTGATGTATAACACAGAAATCTTAATGCATAGCACATATAAATTTCAATGGGCAACAGAGAAATTTTAAAAAATCACATATCCATAATATTAACTTACCCAACTAATAAAATATATTCCTCGCAAAAACTTATGTGCTATATATGCACAAATTTTTGTATTATATATAAATATTTATATTATGTTCAAAAATTTTTATATTATACCAATAAATTTGTATTATGTGTACTTACTATATCAAAAAATTTGTATACTCTTTGCTGTGGTGCAAAAAGCACAAAAAATGAAAAATGGTGACCTATACGTGTTTTTTTTTTTGCTTGACATGCACGAATTTTATTGAATTTGATTAAAAAACACGTGTACATGCATTATTGTTATATGTTAAGGTAATTTAACCGGATTTATTTGAATGGTGATAAATGTCATCTTTTCATTATTCAATTATAGACTAAATTAGAAAATTAGTTTGTCAAATTAAAGATACGCATAATATACATTAATTTAGTTCTTAAAAAAATTTTTATCCATGAATTAATATATATGGCATCATTTTAGTTCGAAAGATTTATATTAATTTTGTACTTAAAAAATATGTGTGAAATATCCATCTGGTCTGTGAAATATACATTTGACATCAACGTGATATTTGAAAAATGTATAAACTTATTACTTAATATCAAATATATGTTTCAAAAACTAAATTAAAGTATTTTACAGGGTTAGAAATTAAATTGATTTTTAAATTTTTTAGACTAAATAATGTTATTTTAAAATAACTAAATAAATATCATAATTTTTTTTCAAAAAAACAAAAAAAGAAAAAAAAAAAACTAAGCTAATGTACATACAATTGTTTTGATTTGTTCTAATGTACATATAATAATAGTACACGTTACACCAAATTCAACCCGATGCACCTAATGTGTATATTGGTGGATTTTAACACGTCTATACATAAGAAAGCATAAATCTATGGCACATGAAAAATCGTTAAAACGTATCTAAAGTAAAAATAATCCATTGAGATTTTGTTGGCTACAATGGAAAGTAATATATATGCGAATGCACCATCATCATTGTGTCTTTCATCTTTTTGGATCGATGTGCATATAGCTAGGATTTATTAGATTTCCACGTTCGTTAAACAAGTTGAATATTGCATATGCTATACAATTATATTCAAAAACTTTGAGAGCTCATAATAATATGCCAACTTACTGCTACGAAAAAGTTCTATCTAGCTTGCATTAGCTCATAACTTTGAGTTTTTTTTTTTTTTTTTACAAATTTATATTTTCTTGTTGGAATATATAATGACAAAACTTATTTTAGTGTTCAATTTTTTTTAAATTTTGTCTTTAATAATTTATCTCACTATATGTCAGTTATTCCATGTTAAAAAACTTTCACTACCTCATCTTTTTTCTTATCACATACATTCACGTTTTCTCTTACTTCATACATTCACGTTCACATAACTTCTATGATTATCTCTTTCCTACCTTACTTTCTCCCACCTTACGTTACTGTAACTGCAGAATAGAAAAAAATTTTTTTTTATATTTATCTTCTTTTGCATCCTTCTCACTTCACTTAAATATAACGTAAAACCTAATATAATTTGCTTTTCATCATTAAATAAAAGTATAAAACCATGCTTATATCGTTGTTTTGATTAATTAGTGACAACATATCAATGAAAAATTCACGTGAACGTCATTGACCGACTTGGTAAGTTTATGCCAGATAGACAAAATATGAGGGAAGAACAGAGGCAGCAACCCTGACCAAAAGGCATCCCAATTACCGAGAGAGTATTAGATAAGAAAAATAAATTGATACATCGAGTGGTCTAACTAATATGACAACCCTATTAGAAAATTTCACAAATAAATTTAGAATTGCCGCTCATCAATACTCTATATCAGGTACTCTAAGTTATACATCCAATAAATAAATTTATATTGTTAGTTTATCATTTAACTTGAATTATTTCTACAATATATTTGTATTAATATACTTTTAGTATCATTTATCTATAATTTATCTAATTGAATGTATTCTTAAGTTTTTAAAATACATTATTTTCATGTCAATAATAAATTTTTTAAATATTCAAATACTCCTAAGAAGTTGGTCCAAGTCATAGACAGAATGATAATAATATAGATAGAAATTCTGTATATTTATTTAATTAATAATCTATTTTTCTTTAAGTTTTGATTCAATAAACCTTTTATTATTGTCTAAAATAATATTGTTATATATATATTATTATATTATCTTAATATA
>NC_029790.2:104484931-104490838 GCF_000816755.2 Arachis ipaensis | reverse complement strand
CAAAAATAATATTGTTATATATATATTATTATATTATCTTAATATACTTTAAATACTTATAATGTTAATTATTGAGTAATTTAATTATTTTTGAATATAATATTATAAAAATATAAAATTTTCTAACTATATCATTATAAGAAAATTATATTAAATATATGTTTAACAATATATTTGTTTTTAAATTTCCTTACTGTATAACAATAAAATTTAGTTGATAATTTTGGTGTATTTTTTTTTTACTTTTCTTCCTACAATGTTATATATTAAAAGTGCCAATTTTTTAGCACATAAATTTAAACCTAATAATTTACTATTTTAATATAATTATTATGCTACCATTTTAATGTAATTTTAATATTTATGAATTATTTATCTTTAAAGAATAATTATATGCCAACGAGCTATAGCTTAAATGGTATAGTCTCCCCACACTCATTTAGGTAGCGTTTGTTTTGAGGTACTGAGACAGAGATTGAGAGACTGAGACTGAGACTGAGACTGAGACTCACTATCATATTTGTTGGTTCAGAGATTAGTACTAAATTTTCTGTCTTTATCCCAAAATTTTAGTATTTTAGTACTTCCAAAAAGTAGGGACACATGGGACTAAAATTTTTAGAGATGGAGACTGAAATTTTAATAACATTTTATATCTAAAATCCTCTCATTTCAGTTAATTAATTCCAATTTTACTCTTTGTGCAAATTAAATTAGAGTTTCATTCTTGTTTCAATTTCTATCTCACACTTTGCACCAAACAGAATACTGATATTTATTTCAATCTCTGTCTCTTAGTCTCTGTCTCTCAATCTCAGTTTTTCTGTCTCTGTCTCTCCACCAAACGCTACCTTAGAGGTTGCGGGTTCGAGTCTCCCTATCTTTAGTAAAAAAAAATTATACACTAAAAAATAATTATTTGATTTCTAAAAAATTTAAAATACACTCTTTTAACATTCTAGAATTTTAAATTTCATATTTTTTTTAATATTCTACGATATTTTTAACGTTTAGTTTAATGCACAAAAACTGTTCAAATACTTTCAATAAATATATATAACATTGTAAATTATAAATGACAATTTTTTCACTTATAATAAATTTATACGGTTACACTTGAATCATTTTTCAAATGATACCTTTTAAAAGGAACTTAGAATACCTATCATGCATTTATATTTTACGTGCCACTATCTATTTTGTTTAGTTATTCAGAGTTTGGATAATGACAATATTAATGGGTATTCTATGTATTTTATTGCTTCTAATAAATTTAATTTTGTATGTTTTATTTCTTATAAAAAAAAAGATAGGGAACCAAGTGTCTAACTAGTCAAGAATTGAACAACTTAATTAATCATAATTATTTTAATTTTTTATTAAATTATAATTTGAATAATTGATATTAATTGCTGGTTTTGCAAAAATAGGGTTTGTGTAATAACACAAGCCATCATTGACGTCAATCACGCTGCTGTTTCTTCACATTCTTTCTCCACGGCTGTGGTGCTTGATTTTACTCATCAACTCATCAAATGCGCCGACCTTTTCCATCCAATCATCCAACCCGTCGCTACCTCCTCGGTTCTCCACTGTGCATGCCACTGTTAGCGGTGCTGTTCGTGGTAGTGGTGCAATTGGTGTTTATGGTTGCGGTGATTGATTTCACTCATCAACTCATCAACTGCACCGAACCTCTCCATCCAATCATCCAACCCATTGCTGCCTCCTCGGTTCTCTGTTGTGCGTGCCGCCATTAGCGATATCATTCGTGAGTGTAGTGCAAATGGTATTCACGACTCGATCGCGTCGTCGTACCCTCGCAAGGACCATCACATCGAACTGTTCTTACACAAAGATGCTACCATCTTGGTGCAAGGCTTCTGGCATAGAGCATCGTCCATAGAGTTTTCAAGTTTGGAGGGAGGATTGAATAGCACATTGATTGATGTTCATGAAAACAATTCAACGGAAGGCAATGAAAAATTGAGTGTGGGTGATGTTGTTATCCAACAAGGGGCAAAAGTACGTTGGAGAGGCTGTTTTTGCATCGTAATGGATTGTATGACAATGTATTATGTGAATGTTTCTTATGCATGCTAACTAGATGTTTTTTTAGTCAATCTATTTGGAAAAATCTTGTACAATAATGTGGTTATTTGAGAGATTAATGAGGTGTGTCTTTTTCTTGAACATGTTGCATGTTTTTTTCATTACACGGTTGTATTATTTTTTCCTTTAAAGCGAGTTAAACTCTTTTCAACAAGTGCGTTTTTTTGTTTTAATTTAGTTAACGCTAGTTTATATATCGGTACGAGTGGATATCTCTTGGTGTAAACCCTCGAATAACTATTTTGCTCAACTCCCATATGTGTTTGCACTATTTTTTTATTTTTTAAAGAAGTAGTTTGTTATGTAGTAATAATCTTGAGTTGATAAAGATTTTTTTGGGTGTCTTTGATTGAAGGTCGACGAAGTTACCGACATCATTGTGCTGGAAAATGATGAGTTGGAGTTGAGACATGAGGTTTGAATTATTCCTTGTTGTTGTTACCATAGTATAATGAGTGAGTTTATGCTAGTTTTAATTGGTACTGCCATTGAACATTTGGTTTTTCCATTGCATTTTTGCCAGATCATAGTGGGATCAGTGAAGAGAAAATCCCAGTCATAGGAATGTGTTTTGATTTGTTCCCTTTGGCACAGAAATTTTATGCAAATTATGCAAAGAAATTTGGGTTCATAACTAAAGTCAGGAACATGAATTTCGACAAGATGAGAAAGGAATCAAAGGTACCCATTAATCAATCTATTCACTGCACCCAAGAAGGTTATCGGGATTCTCGGGTGAAGGCAGCAACTCGGACAAACAGAATACAACCACGAGATACAGAGCAAGGATGTATGTCATGTTGGACAGGGAGAAGGAAAGTTAGACTGTGTCTAGATTAGAATTGAGGCATTTCTACTCCTGTTTGGCTAAGAAATTGGTCCACTATCATGAGTATAGGGAGTTAATCATACATGCTAAGTGTGTCATTACGAATAATGACAAGGCTAGCATAAAATCCAACAAGACATACATAGCACTGGCTAACGAGGTTGGTGGGTTTTCAAACTTGAGTTTTTCAGAAAGGAACTACATCACAAGCAAACTCCGTTGTGCTTACAAGAATGCAGACTTTTAAGGAGATGATGAATTATTTCGTGCGAATGAAAGATATCAATCCGAACTTCTTTTATGCGATAGATGTTGACAATGCTAATAAGTTCAAGAGCGCACTCTGGGTAGATGCAAGGTGCAAGGCTTCATATGAATATTATGGAGATGTGGTGTCATTCGACACCACGTACAGAAGAAACAGGTATGTATACTTTTGGGTTAATTGCAAAAGCCTTTATTTTTTTGAATTTATTTTTGCATTCATCATTTGCTTCTGGTGTTTTTGCAATCATAGTCTACCGTTTGCATCATTTGTTAGTGTCAACCATCATGAGAAGTCTACTCTTGGTTGTGTTTTACTTGGGAGAGAGGAGATCCTTAGTTTTGAGTGGATGTTCACACAATGGGTGAGATGCGTGAGAACTACACCAAGGGGGATCATCACTGACCAGTGCAAGGCCATGGCTGGTGCTATTAGGAAGATCCTACTGAATACTGTCTACTGATAGTACATCTGGCACATACTGAGGAAGATACAATCAAAGCATGGAGGTTATGCTAGGTACAGAGAATTGAATGCTAAGATGAGCCACATTGTGTGGAATTCACCTTCTGTGGACTCTTTCGATGTTGACTGGGCTGGATTCATCAAAGAATTCGACCTAGGTCAGAACAGATGGTTATCAGGTCCGTGACCGTTTACTTACTTCGGGTTTATTTATTGCATATGGTTTATTTATTTACTTTTGGTAGGTTTTTCAGTTTAACTTGGTTGTTATTTTGTTTTAGGAGTGTGGTCATTAATTCTTTTTTATCTTGTCAGTGGATGTTCTTTTCAAAAAGAAATGGATGGTTTCTCTCATTAAGAAACTGGATGTTTTTTAGTTTGTGTTATCGTTTCTTTGGATGTGGTTATCTTGTTGTCTCTAATCGACACTCTTATGCTAATTTTTTTAGACCTTTATGCCAATCGACGAAAGTGTGTTTCAATATTCTTTAAGGATGAATTTTTGGCCGGTATGAGAAGTAAACAGAGGAGTGAAAGTATGCACGCATTTTACAGGGGTTTCTACATTGCAAGAATCCTTTGGTTCAATTCATCCATAAATACGACAATATGCTTGGAAACAAGGAACAGAAGGAGCTGAAAGATGATGCTGCGGACTCGAAAGGAGTCATTCCATATGTATTAAGCACTACCATTGAGAGACAGTTTTAGCAAGAATACACGAGTAATATGTTCAGGGACGTTCAACTGGAGTTAAGGAAAAAGCTTATTGCGTTATTAAATTTCAAACCTTACACACCGAACACAACCCAGTTTAGCATCTACATGTAGAGTCAACTCAATAGGAACTAATCGCAAAGAGCTTGAACACATTCAACATTCAAAAATATTGAGCAGCGGGAGCATGCAGATTCCACCGATTTAAGGGAGAAACACTAATATAGAATCCAAATACCATCAACTTTTTTAACATTCAATAAAGAACTAACAATATGGAAAATAAACAGCATCCAATTTTTTTAGCGGGAAAGAAAAAGATTTTTGCTACAAATAAAACAGTCCAATATATCAAAACAGTAATATCCAATCTAATCTCTATGCACACGCATCTCAACAAGTGGGGACCCTAATGATAGCAACATCCAATGACCAGCAATTGCATCGACCCCTATTCACCACAATCGAACCCAATTTTATTCCGAGGAAAAAACCAGCACACTGGAACTCTGTTTTCATGCATTTTTGGCCAATTCAGAAAACAAAATGAACAACTAATATTTGAGAAAATCCAATTCGAATCCTACAATCAAACCTCTAATTGTACACAGAAGTAAATCCAATAATTCGAAAAATGGAGTGCTTAACACATGATTAGCAAGACAGACTCAAAAGCTTATAACCCATTCGATGTCTCAGTATATGAATATAACCATTCAAAGCAAAAGTATAACCATGTCTCAGTATTTGTTATAGTTGTACATAGAAGTGACACCCTAACAGTTATCAAGTAACACCCATGATCAAATACTTACCTACCGAGGAGTGCTTTCAGGCGATGCTTCACAGCCCCACCAAGAGGAGTCTGACGTGGCGTTCATGGGGGCAGAACATGCGAGTCACCTTCAAGCTTCAATGGTGCGGTGTTGACGACATGCAGCAATAACGGAAGGCTGGGCTGAGCTTCAACAACGTGGCAATGACGACATGCTGCAGTAGCGGCGGGATTCACTGAGCTTCTGACACTGACAGTGTCTCGCAGTTGGAAAGAAACCAAGCAGCTGACCTGGGTTGATGGCGGGCAGGAAATGCGCACGACAAACGTGGGAGGGAGGTACTGTAGTTTGGAGATTTTGGATGATTCTTCAGTAAAACTGTGAAAGGTGGGGTTAACTACGATTAATTTGGTCCACTATGGGTAAATTGTGATGTTGCTTCTTACTTGTATAGTGGAATGAGCTTCGAGGTCCAGCCCAATAAGAGTTGGCAGGAGTTAGCTGGACTCCCTCTTGGTTCCCTAGCGAATTTTTTCCTATAAAATAAACTTCCAATTACTACTGATAATGTGCAAAATTAATACATTGAACAATCCTATAATGTTGTTAATTATGATAAAAAAAATTATATTTGTTAATTTACTAACATGCTACCATTTTAATAATCTCTTAGTACCTATAATGTATATGTAATTTAAATGTTAGTCATACAAATTAAAAACAATAATTTATTTTTAAAACTA
>NC_029790.2:104390161-104484743 GCF_000816755.2 Arachis ipaensis | reverse complement strand
ATTACTTTTTAAATATTTAATTAATTTATTTTCATGCACAGTAATCTTATAATTACTTATAACTGTTCAAATATGGAATGTTGCACATTCCTTCAATGCGCTAAATTATGATAAGAAACCTTTTAATATAAAAATGTTAAAAGAATCCTTACCATTTAAATTATTATTATATTATTCTGCTAGCATGGTATGTACTTTTAGTACACTCTGATTACTAATTTTTTCTTATTAACTCAAAATAAACTCTTAATGTGTTCTTTTTAAATACCACCATAAATTCATGGAAATAAATCTAATCCAAGTAGTAGATGTGAATATAATATAACTAGTTAGTATTCTACATATGTGTTTAAGTTTAGAATCGTGATACATTTTTAATAGATGAATGAATTTTAAAAAAATATTATTTTATTATTATATGCTAGCATATTAATGTATCGTAGTAGACATTATGTGTGAGCATAATTGATCTTAAAAAATATATTTATTTAAAACTATAATTCACAAAAAAAATAACAAAATAAAAAATTAAATAAAATATATTTCAGGTAATAAAATGATATAATTTATCAATTCAAATGATATAGTACAGTAACATAAATAGTAAAAATTAAAATGATAAATCTAAGCAAAAGCATACAAAATAAAAATTATTAGAAATAAGAGAATAAATAAAATACGAACCAATATTATCGTTACTAATCTAAACGTTTAAAAACAGGAAATAAAATATACAAAATAAAAAATTCAGGCAAAAGCAAAAATTGTCATTTCTCATATAAGATAATTAAATAAAAAATGCTATAAAACAATAGATGAAACAGAGAACTTTATATAAAATAAATTATGATATACAAAGATAGCATTCTTAAAATGATTTTTATGTATTTTAGATTCAAACTATATCGTATTGACTACTTCATCTAAAGAAAATATTCCATAACAAACACAATGTTAACATGTAAACAAAAAGATATAATGTCACAATAAAATAATAAACATTTAAAATAATCTGATGTTGTTATAGATCGTATGTGATTTTAACTTGGTTATAACAGTTGTGAATAAAAGATTTTAAACAAAAAAGTTTTATTAGAAAATAGAATAAAACTATTTTAATACACAATGATTAATTTTCTTATAATTAAAGGAATAAAACATTTATTTAACGAATTATTATATATACAAATTTAAAAAAAAATATTTTTAAATATCATTTAAATATTTGATAGTTACTTATCTCTTTTTTGTAATCACTATAATGGAAGTCATTCTTTATTTTTGTAATCATCAAAGTACTATTTTTTTAGTCGTTACAAAATTTATCATTTTTTGTCCCTGAAGTTTGACAAAAGTTTCAAAAATACCTCTAAGTTTTATTTTGTTTCAATTTTGTCCTAAAAGTTTTCGATTTGCATCAAATATACTCCTGATGGCTAATTTTTCAGAAAATTAAAGACCAATTCAACAACAATTTTATAAGAACAACCCTCAACACAAACAAATCAAGCATAATTTTCATGCATTATTGTTAGATTGATCTTAATTGTTTTGAAAATTTAGCCATCGAGGGTATATTTGATGTAAATCGAAAACTTTTGGGACAAAATTAAAACAAAATAAAACTTAGGGGTATTTTTAAAATTTTTGTCAAACTTTAAGGACAAAAAGTATACTTTACCCACATATAAATTTAATACGAGTACATAAATTAGACAAAATGTTCGAGTATCCCACAATTGTGCTCAAAATTTTCAAGAGGATGCAACAATACTTCAAACTCTGCTACCAATCCCAAGGATATGTCATTACTGTAGCGCACGTCTATTTCACTATGAAACATTCGAGATGTGCTATAATGGGGGGAAAAGTCTCTCTTCCTGAGTAAATGCTCCTCAAGAATTTCCTAAAATCTTTCTAGATCCCTTTGTAGAAGGAAACCATTTTAGAAAACATATTCGTGGTAACAATCATGTATTTTTCTTCACTTCGTGTGGTGTGTACATGGACGAACAACAGGCTATAACAGGTCATGGTATATATACATTTCGTACTCAAGGTTGAATATATCACATTATAGGAGGATTTTATCTGGATTAGGGCACGTGACCACATTTTTTACAACTGTACATATATGATATTGAGCACGAGTTGCAGAATAGGATGTTGGAGAACACACAACTACTTGAAAGATTGGTTCTCAAGTTACAATAATTGCTACACCAGTATAATCCTTTTCTCCATGTGTTTCGCTAGCTTGCACAATGGTCGGATGTACATGAGTGTAGTTTGATCATTAGAGAGCGACCTGCTAATCAGCCACAATATAGTCTTCCAACTGCCTTGCAGGTAGCAGCTATAATTGTTGGTGATGACGTTGAAACAATGATTCCTGGACGAGATATTAAGGTGCAAACTCATGTTGGTAGCCTGAGAAGGATTCAGGAATTGGTTGGCTATTATGATCCACTACAATATCCTCTTCTTTTTCTATTTGGAACTCATGAATAGGATATCAATACTCGAAGTCAAAGTGAAAACAAAGAATTATGTCGAACATATTATAGCTATATGTTCCAGGTATAAATCCCTATTTTTTATGCAGTATAGACTTTTGAAAATTCTGCCAAAAAATTGTTTAATGTATCTAACTTTTTTTCCAAAATTTTAAAATTTATAGATCCACACGATGATCATTCCACTATATTGTAAGAAGGGCGACTTCTACAACAATATGTTGTAGATAACTATGTGAAAATTGAAAGACAAAGTTAAGATAGGTTCGAATTAGACAAAAAAACTACGGGTTGAACTATACCAACGCTTATAAGATGCCTTGCACACAGGAAAAATCAATGCAAGTAAATATTATTGGATCTAATGGCTACTTCTTAAATCATTAAGAATTATCCAAAATAATTATTGAAACTATAATATTTCTTTCTATATTTGTCTTTAGAAAATGTTGGAAGAAAAATAACGATATTATCATCGTTGTTCATTTGTAGTCATCGAGACATGACCCAACGATACGAAGATGGAATGGCTATCGTTATTAAAGAAGGTAAGCAAGATATGTTTCTCACAATGACATGCAATCCATATTGGACTGAAATAACTCCAGAAATCAACCTAGTTTAAACTCTACAAGATCGTCCAAATCTAACAACTAGATTTTTTTGAGCAAAATTTGAACAACTGAAAGAGGATGTAATTACTAAAGGTATCTTGAGAAAAGTGAAGAGTTATATTTATGTCACTAAATTTCGTAAAAGAGGATTGCCATATGTATATATCTTGCTAATCTTAGAAAACAATGACAAGTTAATTGACCTAGAGCATTATGATAATTTGGTACGTGTAGAGATACCCTCTAAAGAAGTAGAGCCACACCTACATGATGTAGTGCTAAAACATATGATCTATGGTTCTTGCAGAACACTTGATCAATCTTCACCCTGCATGAAAAATGACCAATGTAAACGCAACTACCCAAAAGAGTTCACAGCAGAAACACGATGAGGTGACGACTCATATCTGCAATATAAGCAACGATTTGACACTCCGGTACCGATTAACTAAAATGTCACAATTGACAATAGATGAGTTGTTCCATACAATCCTTGGCTACTACTAAAGTATGATTACCATATTAATGTTGAGATATATAGTAGCATGCAGAGTAAAAAATATCTCTATAAGAGTTGCTACAAGGGTCCAGACCCGGTTGCAATAGAAGTTCACAAAGGTTCTCATGTTGAAACGGTCCAACAGTTTGTTGATGCAAGATGGATCGCTGCTCCAGAGGCATGTTGGAGAATATTTAAATTTAACCTTTACCAAATGTATCCATCTGTGAAAAGGTTACAAATTCATTTGCCAAATCAACATCAAGTGAGCTTCTATGATCACCAAACCATTCCTGAAATACTTAACGATGATTATTTCTCTAGAATAATGCTCATTGAATTCTTTGCCCTAAATTGGGAGGAAGACCAACAATCTAGGCATCTTATGTACAGAAAAATCCCAGAGTATTATACTTGGCATAACAAGCAAAAGGAATGGCATCAGCATAAGACACAGAGGAGATCCATCGGTAGAATTTATGCTGTATTACCTTCAAAAGGAGAAAATTTGTATTTGCGTATTCTGTTATCTAATGTTAGAAGACAAACTAATTGGGATGACTTGCTAACAGTGAATTGGGTCTAATATTCATTCTTCAAGCAATCTACTGAACACCAAGGATTGTTAGAGAGTAACGGTAGCATCCATGCGTGTTTGGTTGAGGCTTCTATTTTACGATTGTCATGTGCTTTACGAAGGTTGTTTGCTACTATCTTAATATTTTGTGAGCCTATAGATGTAAGAAGCCTATAGGATGAATTTTTTTCATATATGGTGGATGATTATCCATCAACCAGTACTACAACAACTTTAGTATTAACAAATTGGCTACTCAAGGATATAAATAACATCCTCCTTCAGCATGAAAAACAGATTACACAATACAATTTGCCAGCTCTAACTTTTGAAAATGATAATGACAACTTGATATCCAGAGTTATCTGTAACAACCTACTACACAAAGTCTTATGCTTTAGTTATAAAACTGAGGTGGCAAGATATTACGACCTCTAAAAGTAAAAATATATATAATAATAGTTGAAAGAAATTAGTATATTAGGAGCCTTGAAAAATGGTAAAACAAAAATCACAAAATAAAAGCGCAACACTCAGAACAATGATTACTTACGTGCGACAGATTTATACAAAGGATAAGAGTAGAGGATCAAGATTACAAAATAACAAGCTCCTAACTCAGCCTACAGAGCCAAAGCTAGCTGGAGAATATTTACATATATATGTACATGACCCAAAGCCCAAACTGACGCATACACAAAACCCTAGTTCTCTAAAATAACACAAGCTTCTAAAAGGAGAATCTATATAAGTACATATATCAAAAGGATCAAAAGAAAACCCCAAAAATCCAACCCGTTGTAGAAGCTCCAGACCCCTAGTGAGGTGCCGCTCGACCTGTATCTGAAAAACAATAACACAGTATGGGGTGAGAACTGGAGGTTCTCAGCATGGTAAAGGTGCAACGCATATGGTCCTGGGAATGCCAGAGGCAATCCTAGAATGCCGTCACTCGGATATAAAGCTTAAGGAACTAAAAGCAGAAGCAATTAAGTGGGTGTTCATCTAGAGGTTTTCAATCCTAACTAAACTTAACCTGCATACTATTCCTTTCCACCTTTCCTCCGTTCCTCCGTCTCTTATGGGTTGCACAGACAAACAAGCAAAACAAGGCAAACAAAAGTAGTTCACAAGTAATACAGATAACAATTATAACAAATAGCAGACTATAATAACGTAGGCAATCTCATATAGTTCACAAGCAAGCAAAACATACAATATGCACATGATGTATGCCTATCCTATGGCTGTTGATATCAACTGTCTGTTACGTAGCCAACCCGACATGTCCTCAAGCTCAAAACTCACCATGGGGAGAATCCCCAAGCTGACATGGGGAGACAACACCCCAAGCTCAAAAACATCCATGGAAAAAGTCCCAAACTGACATGGGAAAAACAATACCACAAGCTCAATGTTATCCATGGGAAGAATCCCACGCTGACATGGGGAGATGACACCCCAAGCTAACATGGGAGAGACAACACCCGAAGCTCAATATTATCCACAGAAAAAGATCCCCGGCTGACATGGGGAAGACAATGCCTCAAGCTCAATATATTCAATCATTTCTTATAATTATCATTTTTAATCTTAACAATGATTCATATCTCATCTCATCATTCTCAATGTCACTTTACTCTCTTAATTGCCTTATATACCACCTTCATCATCTTTATCAATCAAATACCATCTTCTCTAACCACTTATTACCATTTAAAAGTCTTTCTTCATCTCCAAGTTTTCACAATTTCCTAACTTCATCCTATTACTAGGCTTACTAACAATATCTAGGGCTAAAGGAACAAAAATAGAAGTTTAAAGGTTTGAATTTGAGCTTTAAAATATAAAATCTATTTTTACTGAAACAGGGGCCATGCGTACGCGTGGGCGTACTTTTTTCCTTCCTCATGTACGCAAGCACCTTGCTCGCGTACGCAAGCTTATGCAGAACAGCAAAATGCTGAATGCTGCAGAATTTTTAGTTTGCACTCTTAACTTCCGACGCGCATAACTTTTTCGTTTTAAATTATTTTTCTTCCGTTCTTTGAATGGTGTAAACTTCACAGACCAAATTTTTATTTGAAATAAGTTTGAAATAATTTGGAGGTTCGGAAGCCAATTTATAGCTCGCCGAAGTTTGTTAAAAATCAAGTTTTTATCCAAAACTTCAAACCTCGATTTTTACCACATTTTTCAACTTAAATCAACCTTTCAAGTTTCCAAACCAACCTCAAACAAACTGAAATCAATCCCAACTCTTGTCAATCACCCCATTACTCATTAACATGCATATACCTTAATTTTCAACTCCAAGAACTAAACAAATCAATGTAGTCTCAAGCTTAATCATTAGCATATGATCATTATATTATTCATTCAACATGTTCAATCATCAACCTTTCTCCACATTCATAACATCCAACAACACACCCATTTATCCACATACCATCATAACACACATAGCTTTACTAAAGCCACCAAACATGCACCAAACATACAATTCAACATATCTTAAGTCATCTAGCCTAAGTTTTCACAAGACATTCCATATTACATACGAGAAACTAAAATCATACCTTGGGTGATTTCCTCGTATAACCTAAGATCATTCAATTAGGCAAGGTCCAAGCCTCCACTAGCAAAATCCAGCACCCAAAGCTCCCACTCAAGCTTTCAATCTTTTCAATTATGTTCCAAATCCACTTATAAACTACCTAACACACATTATCACATCCATACACATAAACTCAATACTTGATCATAATTAACTAAGAGATTTACTAGGGTTTGAAGATCCTTACCTTGCATGTGCGTTAATCAAACAAAAGCCCGCTAATTCCTTAAGTTAACTTGACCCTAAACATAAAATTAACCAAAGATCTCAATTCCTCACAACATTCAAATTTTCAAAATTGGGGGAGGAGAAATTGGAAATAGAAATGTGGCTTCCATACCTAATAGAGTACTGGGCTTTGTAGAGCTCGTTATTGTGGACGCGTGGCCCCAAACGGTGCGGCGATTGGAGCTCCGAATCAAAAGTTATCTTGATTTGATTTGAGAGTTAGGATTTGTAAATTCTCCTCCCTCCCTTCCTATGTTTTCAGCATTCTTCAATGAAGAAGGAAGGGGATGAGCTGAAGTTTATTTATGTTAAGGGATTGGGTTGGACCTTGGGCCCAATACGGGCCCGGTTCGCCTGGTTCGTCCCATTCTTGGACCAAACTCTTTAAAATTAGTGTCAAAATTCTTATTTTAATTAGCTCTGTTACGTTAAACTATCAAATTTCATTTTTCTAATTACTTTGATTAATAATTAATTTATTGGTTAGTTATTTACTAATTACTTGGGGTTTACATTATCCAAGAAGAATCGTCCGTCGAAGTACCCCAGGAATACCTGAATTCCATAGAAAGATTGAAAAATGACCAATCTAAAGCTTTCAAGTGCATTATGAATACAATTTATCGAAGAGAAAGTGGAGTGTTCTTTCTAGATAGGCCGAGGGGAGCAGGGAAACATTTTTTTACAAATTTATAATTACAGAATTGAGAAATAAAGGTCATATTGTCTTGGTAACTGCATCATCAGGAATAGCTACAACATTATAACATAAGCAAACAATTAGATCTTCCAAAACTAATTAGACAAACAACGACAATAATTTGGGATAAAGCACCGATGGCAAATTAAGAATGGTTACAATCATTAGACCGCACTTTGAGAGACATATTAGTAAATGATATGTCATTTGGAGGTAAAGAGATGGTGATGGATAAAGATTTTTGCCAAGTACTCCCTGTCATACCGAAAGGTAGTAGGTCACAAATGATTTTAGCTTCTATAGTTAAGTTTCATTTATGGGATTCCATTCAAATTCTCTATTTGTGACAAAATATACGATCTTTTAATGATCATATTTTTGCTGAGTATCTTATGAGCATTAGTGATAGAATTGAGCCTACCATACATGAAGATTTTGTATGGATACAACCAAATATGACAATTCCGTGGGAAGGTGAAATATTATTACACAAGTTAATAGAAGAAATATTTCCAAACTTATAATCTCATAGGTTGGATGCTTCTTACATGGTAGAAAGGACAATATTGACACCAAAAAAATTATGATGTGCAACAGTTTAATGACATAATTATCAATCGATTTCTAAGAGAAGAACAAAATTTAGTATCATTTGATGAAGTAGAAGGAAATGCTAACAATTTATATCAACAAGAATACATTAACTCAATTTTTTACAGACAGCTTGCCACCTCATGTGTTGAAGATAAAAAAGATGCACCTTTGATGTTATTGAGAAACAAAGACCCTAAGGCCGGGTTATGCAATGGTACAAGGTTATTATATCATGAAATGATACAGAAATTGATGAACAATATTCTACCGACAAGTGTACCGGGTCGTAGTCAAGTAATAAATCACTAAGAGTGAGATCGATCCCACGATGATTGATTGATTAAGCAACTTTAATCTATTGGTTATACTAGTTAAACAAGCAAGATAATGAGGGTTGAGTAAATTTGGATAACTTGACAGTGAAGTAAATTGCAGGAGATTTAAATGACAAAGAAATAAATGATTGAAAGTAAAAGGCGAGAATGTAAATTGCTAGAAATTAAAAGTGCATAAACTTAAATTGCAATTAGGTAAATGCGAAAAAATAAATGACAATGAAATTAAAGTGCTGGAAATGTAAAGGAAATGTAAAGGAATTGCAATCAGGAAGGGAATTAAAATGAAATAACAAAATACTGATAGGTAAAAATCATTTGGGATTGGAGATGCTAGATCTCCTTGAATCAATGAACTTCTCTTTTCTTTTGTTCATGCAATGTCAGATCTCTGGCGGATCATAAGTAATTAAGTTCCAATTCCTTGGTAATTCAATTTCTCTAGTCATGATCAAATGCCAATTCCTTGATCCAATGCTCATGAAAAGAGATGAAGCATAATTTCTAATCCCAAGTTACACAACTCCTAAGATCCCAATTTCAGAGTGATTACATGTCACAATATCAACTCTGAATCAAAATCAAATTCATTGTGAAAAGAGAGTTTCAAACTGAATTGCTATAATTCCTTTTCCAATGTTCACGTAGAATTCTAATAGATCCAATTCCACTTCTAATTGAATTTGATCTTTGAAGATCAGAAACTCTCTCTTAGATGAACAAAGATAGAATCAAGAAGATAAGAAGAAGAGCATCAATTCATTTCAATCTTTTGCAGAGCTCCTCTCCCTAATGAATGAAGGATTTAGTGACTCATTGCTCTATTACAAAAGTTCAAAACTGAAAGAGTAAAAATTGGAAATTAAACTAAGTACAAGCAAACGCAAAAAGTGAAAAGTGATGTGTGATCTCTAGCCAAAAAAATCCCTTTTTATAGTTCAAAATCCTCTCTATTTATGCTAATTCTATGCTCCTTAGGTGCCTTCAAAGTCTATTCTGAAAGTGGACTTTCTGGGCTTGGAATAGAAGCATTGAAAAAGGTCTTGGCATTGTTTGTTGATAACGCCCCCCTTTTTCTGGCATTGCCAACGCCTAGCTGGCGTTGTTTGGAGATAATGCCCCTGTGTTGGGCGTTGCCAACGCCCTTTTTTATTTTTGCCAAAATGTGTACCTGTACGTACACACGTATGCACACTTGTTAATTTTTTTCATTCCTCAAGCATCGCAGACATTATCCTGCAATAACGCCAGTTCAACTTGGCGTTGCCAATGCCAGCTCCTCCTTCCAAGGATGCCCTTGGCTTGTGTACTTGTGCGTACGCACAATTGCGAAATTTTCCTTCTCCAGCATTGCAGGCGTTGTTTCAGAGTAATGCCAATTCATCTTGGTGTTGCCAACGCCCTAGCATTACTTGTAGATAACGCCTTTGTTGTGGGCGTTGTTGCTTGTGGACCTATCCATGCGTATGCACACTTCTTGAATCTTTAACTCCCAGTATCGCAGGAGTTGTTGCACAATAATGCTGGTTTATCTTGGCATTGCCAACGCCAGGATCTTCCTCCCAGGGATCACTTGGCGTTGTTGTGGAGTAACACCCCTTCAAGTGGGTGTTGCCAATGCCAAGTTGGCTCCATGCTTCATGTGCCATGGGCGTTATGCTTGGCGTTAACCACTATAATGCCAATGCATGCTTCCCTTTTATGGGCATTGTTTGAAGTAACCCTCCTTATGTTGGGCATTGCCAATGCCCAAGTTGGCTTGCTTTGCTCCAGGGCTCTGCTTCAGGGATGCTTTGTGCTCTGCATGCTTTTTTCATTGTCTACCTATCAAGCATTAAACATAATGAATCACATTAATATACAAGATGACTTAACATACTAAGTGTAATAATAATGCTTATAATGACAACTTCACTTAGTGCTTTCTATTGCATCAAATTCACATTATATATTCATGAAATAGCTATAATTTCAACACATGCTTGATGATTCATTACATGTAGAGATATTTCATGAAATCACTTGTTTATTGACTAACATTGCATGAAAATAAACTAAAAATTAACTAAAATAAAAACAAAAAACTACCAATTTTATGGTTTATTTTGTATTGAATTTGGTGGATTTTGTCAACTTTTCTCCCATTTATTCACTAAAATAGCATGGTTTCATGAATTTCTCCTAATTGTGCTTAATGGTTAAAAACATACTTTTTAGGCCTTTAATTAGTCAAATTTAATTCACGTTGATTCTATTCGATGCCTTGATGTGTTTGTTAAGTGATTTTAGGTTTAGAAGGCAAAGATTGGGTTGAAGGAATGAAGAAAAAGCATGCAAAAATAGAGAATTTATGAAGAAATGAAGTTTTGGAAATCTGCCATGCGAGGCGTACGCGTGACCTACGTGTACGCGTGACAAGCAGCACATGACCTCATTAATAAAACATGCTGGAGGCGATTTCTAGGGCTGCAGAAGCCCAATCCAACTCATTTTTGAAGCTATTTGATGCAGAATTCAAGAGGGAACAAGGGGAGAGCAATTAGGAGTAAATTAGAAACATGCTTTAGGTTATATTCTAGAGAAAAAAGCTCTATCTTCTCTCTAGAATTAGGGTAGAATTAGGTTATATTCCTCTTAAATTTAGGTTTAATTCTTGTTTTCATTTACTTTTTCTTGCAATTTATTGTTCTTGCATCTTTGTTCCTTTAGTTCTACTTGTTATTTCCTTTTATTTGCTGCCTTCATGTTCATGCACTCTTGTTGATTTTAATTTCATTTAATGCAATTTATGTTTTATGTTTCTTCTTGTTTAATTTAGTTATTATTATTGTTTTCTTGCAATTGGTAGTTGTTAGATTTTATTATCTCTTACTATTTTACCATGCTTTTCTTTTATGTCTACCAAGTGTTTGATAAAATGTTTGGTTGGATTTTAGAGTAGATTTTGGTACTCTTGGCTTGGGTTGGAAACTTGGGTAACCTTGAGTTACTAATGTCCAAGTGATTGATAATTTGTTTCCATTGACTCTAGTCACTCACTAAATTAATTAGTGAGTTAGCTAGGACTTATGGACTAGGATCAATTAAGCTCACTTGACTTTCCTCTAATTTTGGAGATGACAAAGTGGGAATGATCCTTGTAATTATCATGTTGTGGTTAGTAACAAGGATAGTGATCCTTAACCATCAACCCTTGCCAAGACCTTTTTACCATTTGAGTTTCCTTTCCTTTGTTAGTTAATTGTCCTTTATTTTCTTGCAATTTATTTTCTTGCCTATTAAACTGATGATTGGTTTTCTCGTACGGTTTAGAATTTCACAAATGAAATCTCGTTGCAAGTATAGTCCTAAACCAACAAAGAATCCTCACATGCAAAAATATTGGTTGTCACAAGTACAAACCCCAATAAGAATTAATCGAAGTATTTAAATCTCGGGTCGTCTCACAAGAAATTGCAATGAAGTGTTCAATTATTGACTATGAAGGAACAAGGGGTTTGGTTTATAAAATGGCAAGGAAATAAATGACAAGAAAAGTAAATCAAGAATTAATAAAGGCAAGGTAAAGAACTCTTGGCTAGACATAGGTAATTGATATCACCATCCTTATCTACAAATCATGTATTGACAATTATGAGGAACCAAGCTCATTAAGTCTACTTACAAAAGCCTTAAGTACGTAATATCTACTCCTAGGCTTGAAGCATGTCAAATGGCTTGATCAACATCAATCCATAAGTCCTAACCTAGCTACTAATTAACTTAGTAGTAGGCTAGAGTCAATGGTTATCAAATTGACTACTAAGGATTCTCAAATCACCAATTCAATGAGACCCAATGACTCAAGGTCACTCAATTTCCTTAGCCTAGGCCAAGAGTAAAGGAAACTACTCAAAAACTAGAGGAAACATTCTATCAAACACCTAGTGTGCAATAAAAGTAAACATCACAAAATGTAAGAATTAACAAGATCCATAACCATCATCAGCAAGAAATCATCAATAGCAATGAAGATAAACGTAAAAGAAGACATGGAAACATAAAATTGCATTAGAAGAAATCAAGATCCAACAATGGTTCATCAACATAAAAGAGAGCATGAAAAGGGAAATTAACACTACAAACTAAGAGAATCAAGATGTAGAAACAAGAAATTGTAAAAGAAACAAGATGAAATCAAGTAATCAAATCTAAATCTAAGAGAAATTAACCTAATACTAACCTAATTCTAGAGAGAAGAGGGAGCTTCTCTCTCCAGAAAACTAACTAAAGGCTCATCATGACTAACTAAGTGCTCTCCCTTTGCTCAATCTTCAATTCTGCATCAAATACCCTCATAAATGAGTTGGATTTGGGCCTGGGCAGCTCAGAAATTGCCCCCAGCGATTTCACTTTAAGTAAGTCACGTGCCGAGCGTCACGCGTATGCGTGGGTGACGCGTGCGCGTCACTGGCCAAAACTCCTTCTCACGCGTACGCATGGGTGACGCGTGCGTGTGGCTTGCAAATCTTCAATGCACACGTACGCGTGGATGACACGTGCGCGTGGCCCTCAAATCTCCAAATGCTCATTTCTTCATGAATTCTCCACTTGCATGCTTTCCTCTTCATTTCTTCCATCCAATACTTGCCTTATGAACCTGAAATCACTCAACAAACATATCAAGGCATTGAATGGAATTAAAGTGAATTAAAATCACCAATTTAAGGACCTAAAAAGTATGTTTTTACACTTAAGCACAAATTAAGGGAGAATTACAAAATCATGCTATTTCATTGAATAAATGTGAGAAAAGGTGATAAAATTCTCCAAAATAAGCACAAGATAAACCACAAAATTGGGTTTTATCACAAACCCAAAAATATACCCATAACCAATAATATGCACACTTCCCTGTAATTCCTTGAGAGATGACCCGAGGTTTAAATACCCTCAGTTTTTATTGTGTTTGCACTTGTGATAAACAAATTAAACTTTTATTGAGGGTTGTTTGTTCGGTTTGGATCTATACTATCAACAAAATTATTTTGTGAAAATTTCTAGACCAAAATTTATCCATACATCAAGTTTTTGGCCCCGTTGCCGCGGGATAGCAAATGTGTGCTTGTTATTGGTTATTGTAGATATGTTGGTATTGTGAATAGCTTGATTTTTGGTTTGTTTGCTAGTTTTTGTTAGTTGTAGGATTTGGTTTTCTTTGTTTCTTGTTAGTTTTTGTTTTAATTTTCTCCTGTCATTATGAATTCTCACCCTTTTGGCTATGAGTGTGGTTACAACCTGTGTTGTAGGGAATGAGAACTACAATGAAGGCTTGCATCAAGGATGGGAGAATGGTAGCACGAATCCCCATACTTTCTGTACCAGCAAGTACACTAGGTCATCCAAGTAATACCTAAGCAAGTCAGGGTCAATCCCATGAGGATTGTGGTTTGAAGCAAGCTATGGTTATCTTGCAGGTCTTTGTCAGGCGAATCAGAAGGTTGTTGGATATGGAGTTGTATTAGGATTAAAATCAGTAATAGGAATAGGGTTAAGGATTGGAGTTGCTTTCCCTTTCTGAATTAATTCTAGTATTAATGTCTTCTCTGCTTGTGAATGATCTTTTCTATGGCAGGCTATAAGTGATCAATGCCATGGGCCGTGGTTATGAATTTCCTTTGCTACAGATCAAACGCCATTGGCCGTGGTCATTCAATCTGACGAAGGGTGAAGCTCTAGCAGTTCATTCTCTTGGCGATCCTACTCAAAATGCCACAGACAAGGTCGAATCTTCTGGATCAAAGAATGATGCTTCTTTGGATTCTAGCTTATACCACAGAGACCATAATCTCCCCAGAAATCATCTGAACTGGTGTCTCGAGAAGTCCCCAACAAAGTCATGGATTAGCCATATGAGAGATGTATAAACATAGCTGTTGGTTCACGCTTTCCAGTCACGTATTCACACAAACCCAAGTAGACGCGGGTGTTTGTCAGGCACGTTCATCTTAGTATGATGAACAGAGCTGATTGTCACTGATCATCCTATTCACCATGTTGAAGAGCGAGTATACATCTTAGAATTAAATTAGACACGGATCGAAGAAGAAACAGTAATACGTTTATTAATTCATAGGACTCAGCAGGGCTCCTCCCCTCAACCTAGGAGGTTTAGAAACTCATACAGAAAGAAAAATACAATGTAAAATTCGAAATAATTCTGAATGATAGGCGTCTCTCTTATAGAGAGATGTAGAATAAGTCTTAAATACTAAATAGATGACTAGTAAGGGTAAAACAATCTATTTAGTGCTAAAATTCACTTCTGGAGCCTACTTGGTGAGTGTTTGGGCTGAGTTTTGATGAGATCCACGTGCTATGAGACTCCTAGGGCATTGAATGCTGGCTAGGGGGTCCTCTCTGGGTGTTTGGACGCTGGGCTCTGCTCTGTGGGCGCTGGATGCCTGGAAGGGGGGTAGTAGTTGGCGTTGGACGCCAGTTTTGGGCCTTCTAATCTGAAGCAAAGTATGAACTATTATATATTTCTGAAAATCTCTAGAAGTCAGCTTTTCATATTCATTGAGAAAGCTCCATTTGGACGTTTGTAGCTCTAGAAAAGCTCTCCTGGGTGCGAAGAGGTCAGATCTGGACAGCAATTGAAGTGCTTTCTCTGTCTCTGAATCAGACTTTTGCTCCAGCTCCTCAATTTCAGCCAGAAAATACCTCAAATTGCACAAAAACACAAAAACTCAACGTTGAATCCAAAAATGTGAATTTACACTAAAACCTATAAAAACTAAACAAAACACACTAAAAACTATATGAAAATGATGTCAAAAAGCGTATAAAATATCCGCTCATCACAACACCAAACTTAAACTGTTGCTTGTCCCCAAGAACTAAAAACACAGTTGGATAAAAATAAAATTAAGATACAGTAAATTTTTAAGTTTCCAATGAAGCTTAGTTACAATTAGATGAGCGGGACTTAGTAGCTTTTTGCTTCTGAATAGTTTTGGCATTTCACTATCCATTGAAACTTAGAATGGTTGGCATCTTTAGGAACTTAGAATTCAAATGATATTATTGACTCTCCTAGTTTAGTACTTTTTTATTCATGAACACAGCTTTTTAGAGTCTTGGTCGTGACCGTAAGCACCTTGTTTTTCAGTATTACTACCGGATACAATAATGCCACAGACACTTTAACTGGGTGAACCTTTTCAGATTGTGACTCAGCTTTGCTAGAGTCCCCAGATAGAGGTGTCCAGAGTTCTTAAACACACTCTTTTGCTTTGGACCACGACCTTAACCGCTTAGTCTCAAGCTTTTCACTTGACACCTTCATGCCACAAGCACATGGTTAGGGACAGCTTGGTTGAGCCACTTGATGCACCACTATTTGGTGGTGCATTCTATGCTGCATTTATGGGGTTTTATCACCCTTTTCCCACATTTATTCCAAGAAATGGCATGGTTTCATGTATTTCTCCTAATTTGTGCTTAAATGTGAAAACATACTTTTTGGGCCTTTTATGTGTTAATTTTGATTCACCTTTGATTCTACTAGATGCCTTGATATGTTTGTTAGTGAAAGTTAGTTTTAGAGGGAAAGTTAGTTTCTAGAGAGAGAAGCTATCTCTTCTCTCTAGAATTAGGATTAGGTTTATGTTTTATTTATCTTCTCTTAGATCTAGATCTACTTCTTCTCTTGCTTCAATTTTCCTTTTGCTTTATGAATTCTTATGTAGATCTCCATTTATCTTTCAATGCAATTTATGATTTCCATGTCTTTTCATGTTTGATTTGATTTTCTATTATGGATCTATTGCCTTTGTAGTTAGATTTATCTTTAATTTTTACGATTCATGTTGTTTACTTTTATTGCATTTTATGTGTTTGATGAAATGCTTCTTTTAGTTAGGAGTTAGATTTTGTTCCTCTTGGCCTAGGTAAAGTAATTATTGACTCTTGAGTTATCCAATCCTTTTGTTGATTGATAATTAGAAGTTGCTAATTGACTTGAATGCCACTAAAGCTATTCTTTCATTATGATTATGCTAGGACTTGTGGAATCATGTTAATTCATCCACTTGACTTTCCTTCATAGTTAGAGATTAACTAAGTAGGAGCAATGGACAATTATTGTCACAATTGAGGAGGATAATGAGGATAGGACTTCTAGTTCTCATATCTTGCCAAGAACTTTATTAGTTGTTAGTTTATTTCCTTTGCCACTTACTTTTCTTGTCTCTTATTCAAAACCCCAAAAATATACATGTCCATAGCCAATAACAAGAACATTATCCTGCAATTCCTTTGAGAGACGACTCGAGGTTTAAATACTTCGGTTATTAGTTTTATAGGGGTTTGTACTTGTGACAAACAAATATTTGTATAAAAGGATTATTGTTGGTTTAGAAACTATACTTGCAACGAGATTTCATTTGTGAAATTCGTACGTGTGGATTACCTTGTTCTTCCACCTTCTTTTCTCATCTTCCTCCCATTTCTTTCCTTCTTCTTTCTCCTTCCCTTCTCCTACCCCTCATCCAACACTTCCAAACACCATTTATAACCATTTAGGTAGTTAGTCAGTTAGTTTAATTTTCATTTAAATTTCTGTTTTTTATTATAAGTGTTGGATTATTAATCTTGTTTACTGTTTATTTCTGCTAATCACTGATAAGATGTTATTTTAACATCATTGTTGTTAATTGTCATTGTTGGATTTCATTGTTGAGGTTACAATTCATGACTTGGTTTTGAATTTTTCATGCTTAATTTTGTGAACACCAAGTACATATGACATTGCCTTCAAGTTTTTTTTTTTAAATTGTTTGAATTGCATGATTTGGCCACCATGCGATTTGAACCTTATTCTTTGATTAGGAAATTTCTCAACGGATGTTGTGCATTTATCTTAGTGCATTGTGTTTCATGATCATATGCATCCATATGTTTTTAGCTTGAATACTTTCATGCTTCTTTATTGCTTGTTTAGTTGTCTTAACCTACAAGTTTAAAGTATTTCAAGCACACTAGAATGAGTGAAGTGCATGTTTCTTTTGGTGTACTTGTGACATAGCTCTCCATGATAGTTTGTGTGTTCTAAACCGCGCGCAACTTAGCATGCACACTTACTTTTATCCATGTCACACTAATCCACTCACTCAATTCTAATGACTATTACCTCATTCCAACAATGTATGCTCCCTTGTTTTTGTACTTTTTCATCTTATGGTGTTAAATTCTGTTTTTCATGAGTGATGAACGGATTTTTGACGGTTTAGAATGAATAATAAATTTTCGTTGTAAGTATAGTTTCTAAACCAAACAATAATCCTTTCATACAAAAATTTGGTTGTCACAAGTACATACCCCTAAATTTATAAACCGAAGTATTGAACATCGGGTCGTTCTCCCTAAGAATTGTGATAAAGTGTCTTTGTTATTGGTTATGGAGTATGTTTTGGGGTTTTTGAGATAATAGACAAGAAATATAAATGGCTAAGGAAATAAACTAACAAAAAGGTCTTGGCAAGGTTTGGTGGTCAAGGATCTCTATCCTAATCACTAACCACAACATGAGAATTGGCAAGGATTAATCCCATTAAGTCATCCTCTAACTAGTAGTAAAGAAAAGTCAAATGAGCTATATCAATCCAAGTCCATAAGTCCTAGTTCTCCACCAATTCAATTAGTGAGATCTAGAGTTAATGGCTCACAATCGTCAATTACTTGGACATTAGTAACTCAAGAGTTCCTAAGTTACCTTCCCAAGCCAAGAGCATAAAATTCTACTTTAAAATCCAACCAAGCATTTTATCAAACACTTGGAAGACATAAAAGGAAAGCATAGTAAAATTATAAGAAAAGTAAATCTACACTACTCAATTGCAAGGAATTAAACAACAACAAAGCAATTCAACAATAAAGGAACATGAATCATAAATTGCATTAAAGAGAAATAAAAGAACAAAAGTGCATCAACATAAAAGTAGAGAATTACAAGAATTAAATGCAAAACTAGAGAGAAGAGATGTAGAAGAAGAAGAATTACAAAAGAAAAAGTAAATCAAAGCATAAAATTAACCTAGATCTAAGAATTCCTAATCTAGATCTGACCTACTCCTAATTCTAGAGAGAAGAGGGAGCTTCTCTCTCTAGAAACTAACTAAAGCATGATAAAACTAAAATAAAACTCACTAACTAACTAGATGCCTCATCCCTCTTCAATCCTTGGGTTAAATAGCATAAAAAATAAGTTGAATTGGGCCCACAAGGCTTCTAAAATTACTGGCCACGAATTGCATTAAGTGAACCATGTGCAACCATCGGTGCATATGCATACAGTGCGCATGCGCGCCCCTAAACGCAATGCAACTATAGCAAATCTTATATCATTTTGAAGCCCCAGATGTTAGCTTTCCAACGCAACTAGAACCGCATCATTTGGACCTCTGTAGCTCAAGTTATGGTTGATTAAGTGCGAAGAGGTCAGCTTGACAGCTTTTGCAATTCCTTCATTTCTTCATGAGTTCTCCATTTTTACATGCTTTTCTTTCATTCCCTTGATCTAATATTTGCCTCCTAAATCTGAAATCACTTAACAAACATATCAAGGTATCTAATGGAATCAAGGTAAATTAAATTTAGCTATTTTAAGTCCTAAAAGCATGTTTTCACTCTTAAGCACAATTAAAGGAGAAGTTATAAAACCATGCTATTTCATTGGATAAATGAGGGAAAAGTTGACAAAACCCTCTAAATTCAATAGAAGATAAACCCTAAAAATGGGGTTTATCAACCTTCCCATACTTAAACAATAGCATGTCCTCATGCTAAACCAAGAATGAAACAAGGGGTATGACATTTATTCAATGCAAATAACCTAAATGCATCTATCTATATGAATGCAACTATATGCAAAATGATTCTACCTACTTGGTTAAAAATAAATCAATCCTCAAAAAGCATGTATAAACGGGTAGGGCTAAGGTCATATGACGAGTCATGAATCTTACCAATTCAAGTATAAAAATGAAGTTCAAGTAGTCTTGCAAGAAGAACGCTCATGAAAGCCGGGAATCAAGGAATTGAGCATCGGACCCTCACCGGAATTGTTTACACTCTATTCGCTCAAGTGTATAGGGTCGATTCACTCAATTCTCTCCTAATCATGCTTTCCAAGATTTATTTTTCATCTAACAATCAACAATTATTTCATGCATGCATACAAGTATCATGAGGTCTTTTCTTTAGGTTGTAATGGAGCTAGGGTCAAGGTAGGGATGCATATTTGGTCAAGTGGACTTGAAATTTGAATCTTTGATTACCTTAAACTTCCTACCTAACCTATATAGCAACCTATACAATTCTAAACAAACCTAACTACCCATTCTTCACTTTTTCACATACTCATACATTTTTTCCTTGATCACAACACATATGTATTGATTTTATTGAGCTTCACTTTGCTTTGGGGCATTTTATCCCCTTTTTATTTCTTTCTTTTTTCTTTTTTTTCTTTCTCTTTTTTTTTCTTTTTCTTTTGATATCTACATATATTTTTTTCTTTCTTTTTGTTTTCTCTTTTTTTTTCTTTTTTTGCAATAAAGTATATACAAAAGTATCAATGCATATGGTTTTACATTTAATTAACACATGAGCATGTACCCAATTCCCAATATTACCAACAACAGTACAATACACCCTTTTATCCCAACCAATGTCCCAAGTTTTTCCACACTTGAATGATACTCACACTCACTAGCCTAAGCTAATCAAAGATCCAAATAAAGGACATTAATTATTTTTCAGTTTAAGGCTTGTAATGTGCTAAAATTATGAACAAGTGGGTTAAGCGTAAGCTCAAAGTTGGCTAACAATAGAAGATAAAAGGTAAGGCTATTTGGGTAAGTGAGCTAAATAAAATGATGGCCTCAATCATATAAGTGCACGTCTACACAAAATAATGGACATAAAGAATCAAACAAATCAAAGATCACAATCATAGAAAGAGAATAATGCACACAAGAAGGAAACTAAGTGGTTATAAGATGTAACCATACCATTAGGCTCAAATCTTACAAGCTTGTGTTCTTAGCTCAAAAACCATGTTCCAAAATAAATTCTTTCAAGCAAGTTCAACAAAAAAAATTTTCAAATTGGTAGGTTGCCCTAAAACAGTTTCTTGGAAAAGAAATCATCACCATAACCAAGTAGTCCTAATGAGAAAGAAGTGGTAAAACATGTACAAATTCTAACTAACATGCAACCTATTATGCAACCTATCGTGCAATGCAATAACTAATCTAACAAAGAAAACTAAGAATTGGTGTTGAAAGGAAATTGTTACCCATGGAGATCGGTCGGACGACCTCCCCACACTTGAAGATTGCACCGTCCTCGGTGCATGAAAAGGAGGGCAAGGTGGATGGGTTGCTATAATTGATGAGCTCCTTCAAAAGGTTGTATGGATGAACTTGTTTGTTGCCCCATTTGAAGCTTATCCTTTCCTCTTTTGGTAGCCAACCTAAAAAGAAAGAAAAAGAAAGAAAATTAAGCCTATAACAAAGATATCAAAGCAAATAGAATATAGGCGGGGTAATGTCAAATAAGAGTAAGGTTCTCACTACATGTTAGCTACGCATGTAAGTGAGAGAGCAATGTAAGCTAAGGCATATCATTAAGCTTGATGCAAGAGTAAAGTCAAAGCATAAAGATCATATCGGGCATCAAGATCAAATAAGAATTGACACAAACAAGATTAGTGATAAGCATGAGAGCAATTGGTTCCATCCTAACTCAATGATGATGAAGCATAAAAACAAAGGATAATGAATTAGGACGGACTAGGGCACTAATCTTGCGTGTAGAACAGATATTAAAATTAATGCAACAAGTCATGAAGCACCAAAATAGTGCAAGAAATTCTCAACAATTGAGTAAGAGAATTCAACACCATTATTAAAATAAGAAGCTCGAAAAAAAATAAATTAAAAATAAGCTATAAAAACAAAATGAAAATGCAAATAATAAAAGTATGCGAATGCAATGGTCAAAAGAAAATGGAAGATGGGAAAAAAACTCTTTTTTTTTACCGACGCGGGCGCATCATGCACGCCCATGCGTCGATGTGCAGTTTGGCCGAAGGGCGTGTACGCGCCAGGTGCGCGTACGCGCCAGGTGCGTGCACGCGTAGGTTAGGTTAGGCCTGGGGCTCAGTGTCAGCCCAAGATTGGCTCTACTCTCTGGAAAATGTACCAGGAGGGCAGGTGGCACTATCGGCGCGCGTGCGTACAGCGTGCGTACGCGTGCATTGCGCAATTGAAATCAAGGACGCGTACGCGCCAGGTGCGCGTACGCACGGGTTGGTTTGTGCCTTAGGCCCAATGTTCGCACAATGCAGGCCTAACTCTCGGGTTTTCGGTTGGGGGATGAAATTTTTGCATCCACGCGTACGCGCCATGTACGTGTGCGCGTGGATGGTCGAAAATGCTTGATGCACGCGTACGCGTTCAATGCGCGTACGCGTGGATGGTGCTCTGTGTTTCAAAATTTTTCTATGTTTTTGCACCAATCCAAGCATTCCAAACCTCCAAACAGCTACCAAAACATCTTAAAACCTTATTTAACCTACTAAACTACCAAATAAACTCAACAAAATAAACAAAACATGAAATTAAACTAATTTTACCAATATTTACAAAAGAGAAAATGAAAAGATATTACCATGGTGAGGTGTCTCCCACCTAGCACTTTTGTTTATTGTCCTTAAGTTGGACTTATGGGGAGCTCCTCTCAAGGTGGCTTGTGCTTGAATTCTTCTTGGAACTCCCACCAGTGCCTGGTTCTCCATTGTGCCCCAAAATTTTTTATTTGTTGCACCAAGTGTTGATGGAGTTCTTCACAAGCTTGGGGCTCCCAAAGTTGATCCTCTTTTTGTAATCCGGGATCCCATACTTTATTTTCACACCCATCTTGAAGTTGAATATCATTGATCCATGTGGGTGGTAGGCATGATGAATTCTCAATGAAGTGACCAAACATTCTCCTAGACCCAAGCGATCTAGCTCTATACCAACCCTTACAATGCCAACCACTAACCATCTCCCTTTTGCTTTTAAAGCCACAAATATTTCTAAGTTGACCATCTGTCTTAAGCAAACCATATTCAAGGGGAATTATAAAGCTTAAGGATAAGGAATTTACCCACTTGAATGAAAGAATGGATGGTGATGGCTTGGGGAGAGGTATCTCCGATGTCCTTGCAAGCTCTACTCCCTTATATTCTTCCTTGATTGCCTCCACCTCTTCACAAACTTCTTCACTTTCAATTCTTTGTTCATCATTTTCACCCAACTCTTCTCCATCACTCAAATCATAAATGGGGGTTGAGAGAAATCTACCTCTACATTGTTTTCTATCTCATTGGGAGATGGTTTGTCAAATTCAAAGGATTCACCACCAAGAAGGTTGGATGCATGATCTTCATCATCAAGGGAACTCAATTCTTGCTCTAATCCTTCCAAGTCTTCATTCAAAAATTGTTTTGGAGGTTGTGCACTCTCCTCCTCAACATCCAATTCAATCGCCTTGGAGAGGTTCTCTTCGACTCTAGGTTCCCAGGGAGGTTCCGTATCTCCTAAGTCTTCAACTAATTCTTCCTTTTCTTCAATGATCATAGGCTCCTCCAATTGCTCTAATACAAAATAACATCCCTCATTTTTCACCGGAGTTTCCAATCTCTCATTCATGCTATGCTTTTCAATTAATTCTCCACATGTGACCATGGGAGTGCTTTGAGTGCTCAAGCATTAGGAGGCTAAAGTGCTTACTACCTTGGTCAAGGTAGCAACAAATTCTAGTGTCTCCCTTTGCATTTCTCCTTGCCCTTGAAGTATAAGGCTAAGACTTTCATCCATTGGGGATTGGAGTGGATAAGAGGATTCATTGTCTTGGAGAAAGGGTTCATAATAGGAAGGTGGTTCTTCTTGGTAAGGGTATGGTGGTGTATATTGAGGTGGTTCTTGGGAGTATTGATATTGAAATGGTGGTTCCTCATATGGCTCATATGGTTGTTGGAATGGTGGATATGGATTAGGGTCATATGAAGGTGTTTGGTGAAAATAGGCTTGTGAGTGTGGTAGATGGTTATGTTGAGGATATGGCTAATAGGCATATGGTGGTGGTTCTTGAAAGTCACAAGAGGGTTCACCATAACCATTGGATTGATATGCATCATAAAATAGCTCTTGTTCATAGTTGATTGGTGGAGGTTGTTGCCATGAAGATTGATCATATGCGTAAGGCTCCTCCCACCTTTGATTGTCCCATCCTTGATACACATCCTCATTGTAGCCCTCATTTCCTACAACATAGTGAGAACCAAACTCATAGCCAAAGTGAGAATTCATGATAGAAAAAGAAAATGAAAACAAAATCAAATAAGAAGCAAGAAAATTAAATCCTAAAACTAGCAAGAACTAACAAAGAAGCAAAATGCAAACCTATTTACAACATTCACATACATACAATAACCAACAACACAACATCATTGCAATTTCCCGATAACGGCACCATTTTGATGAACGGATTTTTGACGGTTTAGAATTAACAATAAATTCTCGTTGCAAGTATAGTTTCTAAACCAAACAATAATTCTTTCATACAAAAATTTGGTTGTCACAAGTACAAATCCCTAAATTTATAAACCGAAGTATTGAACCTCGGGTCGTTCTCCCTAGGAATTGCGATAAAGTGTCCTTGTTATTGGTTATGGAGTATGTTTTGGGGTTTTTGAGATAATAGACAAGAAATATAAATGGCTAAGGAAATAACTAACAAAAAGGTCTTGGCAAGGTTAGGTGGTCAAAAATCTCTATTCTAATCACTAACCACAACATGAGAATTGGCAAGGATCAATCCCATTAAGTCATCCTCTAACTAGTAGTAAAGGAAAGTCAAATGAGCTATATCAATCCAAGTCCATAAGTTCTAGTTCTCCACCAATTCAATTAGTGAGATCTAGAGTTAATGGCTCCCAATCGTCAATTACTTGGACATTAGTAACTTAAGAGTTCCTAAGTTACCTTCCCAAGCCAAGAGCATAAAATTCTACTCTAAAATCCAACCAAGAATTTTATCAAACACTTGGAAGGCATAAAAGGAAAGCATAGTAAATTTGCAAGGAAAGTAAATCTACACTACTCAATTGCAAGGAATTAAACAACAACAAAGCAATTCAACAATAAAGGAACATGAATCATAAATTGTATTAAAGAGAAATAAAAGAACAAAAGTGCATCAACATAAAAGTAGAGAATTACAAGAATTAAATACAAAAATAGAGAGAAGAGATGTAGAAAAAGAAGAAATACAAAAGAAAAAGTAAATCAAAGCATGAAATTAACCTAGATCTAAGAACTCCTAATCTAGATCTAACCTACTCCTAATTCTCGAGAGAAGAGGGAGCTTCTCTCTCTAGAAACTAACTAAAGCATGACAAAAATAAAATAAAACTCACTAACTAACTAAATGCCCCATACCTCTTTAATTCTTGGGTTAAATAACATCAGAAATGAGTTGGATTGGGCCCACAAGGCTTCTAAATCGCTGGCCATGAATTGCATTATGTGAACCATGTGCAACCATAGGCGCGTATGCGTACAGTGCGCGTGACCGCCCCTAAACGCAATGCAACTATGGAAAATCTTATATCATTTTGAAGCCCCAGATGTTGGATTTCCAACGCAACTAGAACCGCATCATTTGGATCTCTGTAGCTCAAGTTATGGTTGATTAAGTGCGAAGAGGTCGGCTTGACAGCTTTTGCGATTCCTTTATTTCTTCATGAGTTCTCCATTTTTACATGCTTTTCCTTCATTCCCTTGATCCAATCTTTGCCTCCTAAATCTGAAATCACTTAACAAACATATCAAGGCATATAATAGAATCAAGGTGAATTAAATTTAGCTATTTTAAGTCCTAAAAGCATGTTTTCACTCTTAAGCACAATTAAAGGAGAAGTTATAAAACCATGCTATTTCATTGGATAAATGGGAGAAAAGTTGACAAAACCCTCTAAATTCAATACAAGATAAACCCTAAAAATGGGTTTTATCAATGAGTGATACACCACAAGCAGACACGAAAGCAGGAGAAAGAACACGCAGCACCGGTTGACCTACCAGCTGAAGGCGGCAATTCGGAGAGTCGACGTACTCCCTTGCTCATCTTTGAGTGCACCGAGGATGGTGCAAATTTTTAAGTGTGGGGAGGTCGTTTGACCGTTCAGCGTTCTTGGGTGACAAGTTTCTAATCTCAACACTTTTGCATTTCATTTTTAGGTCTTTTAGGATTTTTAGTTACATGCATATATACATAATAAGCTTAGTTAAAATAATGAAATTTTTCAAGAAATTAACTATAGGGCATTGAAGAACTGAAGATTGATGGTTTAGAGGTTATAAAAACTCTTGTTGTAAGTATAGTTACTAAACCAAGCAATCAACCTTTCTTACAAACGTTTTGGGTGTCACAAGTAACAAACCCCTTAAAAATTATTAACCGAGTATTCAAACCTCGGGTCGTCTTCTCAAGGAACTGTGAGGAAGTATGTTCTTATTATTGGTTATAAAGGTTGTAATCGGGGTTTAGAAGGTGATAAGCAAGTAATTTAAATGACGAGTGAATTAAATGGCAATTAAAAATAAATAATAACTGTAAAACAACTTTTGGCAAGATAAGGGAAATTAGAAGTCCAACTTAGTTATCCCTCTCAACAATAATGAAAGTTGTATCTTAATTCCACTTAGTTAACCTATGAAGCAAAGGTAAGTCAAGGGACAAATTAGTTTGACCTTCGAATCCTATTTATTTCCTAGGAAAAAGTTGGGATTATTGAGGTTCAGATCAATTAGCAGGATAACAATTATCAATTATGCTGAGTTTGATAATGTTGAGTTACTGAATTCTTAACCAGGACCAAAAGGGAAAAAAAGTAAAATTGCTGAAATAATAAAAACGTCCTTAGATGGGAAGCAATGATAACTTAAATCAAAGAGAACAATCATAAACTGAAAAATACCTTAAATATCATTAATTCAAATAGAAATCTATAACATGGAATAATTCATAATTTAAATTATAATAATCAATTCAAATATTGGAATCAAATAAATAAAAGTAAAATTAAAATAAAAGAACATTAAAACCTGGATCCAGAGTTACTCCCAAAACAAGAAGAAGTCCTAAATCCTAAGAGAGAGAGAGAATCTCTCTCTAAACTAAATCTAAATCATGAAAACTAGAAATTGGCGAGCTCTCTTTGAATGGGTGCATTCCCACACTTTATAACCTCTGGTCTATGCTGTCTGTACTTGGATCTGGGCCAAAAAGGGCTTCAGAATTTGCTGGGGGCGTATTCTGTAAATTCTGATACGTGGCCTCTGTCACGCGTCCGCGTGGGTCACACGGTCGCGTCATCTGGAGCTTTTCCTTTCCACGCGGTCGCGTCAGTCACGCGTCCGCATCGTGGGTGTTCTACTCAAGGCGCGCGGTCGCGTCAGTCATGCGGCCGCGTCGCTGCTTCTTTGCTTCTGGCACGCGATCGCGTCGTCCATGCGATCGCGTGGATACCAGTTTCCTTAAAGCTCCGTTTTGCCTTCTCCTTCCATTTTTGTATGTTCCCTTTTTCATCCTTTAAGTCATTCAGCCTTAGGAAACCTGAAGCTACTCAACACACTAATCACGGCATCGAATGAAAATAAAGGTAATTAAAATAATTAATTTTTAAAGCTTAGGAAACATGTTTTTCACAATATGACATAATAAGGAAGGGAAAGTAAAACCATGCAATTAATGTGAATAGGTAGGTGAAGAGTTGAATAAATCACTCTAATTAAGCACAAAAGAACTCATGAAATATGGGTTTATCAACCTCCTCACACTTAAACACTAGCATGTCCTCACGCTAAATCCAAGATAAATAATTAAGGTTAAAGTGATGGAATGTTATGAAATGCAACCTATGCTAAATGCATCTACCTAATGAGTCATGCAATTCTAATTCATCCACTCATATATAAAGCCTACATGTAGTCAAATTATTTCACATTCTCAAGGAGATATATATACATATATAGCTAACCCTCAAATAATAAAGCAAATGAGATGAGAAAAAAAACTTACAAGACAATCAGAGATAAATGTTTAATGAGCTTTTGAACCCTCACTGGATTTTGTGTTTTCTCTCTAATCACTCAGTGTTTATTGGGTTAATCACTCTATTCTTCTTTTTATTCTTCCTTTCTATAACCTTGTTTTTCGTCTAACCAATCAACAATTATAGAACATAGTCATACCAAAACTCATGAGGTCTTTAATTAAGGTTGTAATGGGGTCAAGGCAAAGGGTAAGGATATATGTATAAGGCTAAGTGAGCTAATAAGTGAATCCTTAATTAGACTAAGATCTCACCTAACATACATACTTGGTAAAATAATGCTTCTTTACCTATTCTCCCTATTTTCTCGCTTTTGATGTCACATGCTCATGTTTCAATTCTTGTTTTTATCCCATGTGCATTGCTTTTTTATTTTGCATTGGGGAGTTCTTTTTTTTGTATCCCCTTATTTACATGCTTGAAAACTAACAACTTTTTTTTTTTTGAATACACATGGTAATTTTAATTTGAATTTTCATGAGCTGCTTCCCAAAATTTTGAGTTGCTTTATTCTTTTTAATTTTCTACCTTTTGTCTTTATCAACTATGTTCCCAATAAGTTTCCCACATTTTACTCTATTTTTAATTTTCTATCTTAAGCTAACCAAGGATTCACTTGGGGTTTTCTTTTGTTTTTCTGCTTAAGGCTAGTAATTTGGCTAAAATAGAATAAGGGTTTTTTTTAAAAAAAGCTCAAAGGGGGCTAACAAAGGTGATGTAAAAGGTAGGCTAATTTGGGGTAAGTGAGCTAAAATCAAATGATGACCTTAATCATTATTTTGAGATGTACCTATATTCTATAATCGGACATATAGACTAAAACAAAGTAAAGAACACCAGAATAAGAAAGAAGGTTGGAACACACAGGAATAAAAATTATGGTTTGAATGTAACCATACAGTTAAGCTCAAAACTCACAGGCTATGTGTTCTCTAGCTGAAAAATCATTTATCACTTATGTATGTCATGCAGGTTTAGTTAAAAATTCTCATTATTCCCTTAAAAAATAATTTAGGGTAGCCTTTGAAGTTTTAATGTTTCTCCTTGATGAAATGTTGTCAGTTTAACTACATCATGTAATGCTATATATACAAGGTTTTATGGATCTAAATCTATTATGTTCAACTTCCTAGCTTACTCTTTTTTATATTTGTCAATTTAAACTAAGCTATAACTAAGCTATCTTATGTAAAAAGGGTAAACTATACTAATTGATCCACTAATAAGTTAAAATTGCAAACTAAACTAAATAACTAAAATGAGCTAAATAACTAAAATATGAAAAAAAAAATGCAAAATGCAAAATGCAAAAAATAGAGTAAAATACACAAGTAGCAATGTATAAGTACTCAGAAAATAACAATAAAAGAAAAAGAGAAAAATACAGAAAAATATCGAAATTAAAAGAAAAAGTATGTAGTAGTTCACCAAAATAAACGCAAGAGATGGCGACCTCCCCACACTTAAAATGAAGCATCGTCCTCGATGCTCAATCAAGCCGGGTGTGAAGGAGTGTCATCACTGGTAGGGATGGTAGCTGGGGTCTCTGTGGCGGTGGTGGGCTGAGAGTCTGGCTGCTGTAGAGGGAGGACTGACTGGATTGGGATCTCCGGATCTGCAGCCTCAAGCTGATGTGGGGCCTCCTACTGTGGTGTAGCGTGCTCTGTGCCTGTCTTCTGATGAGTCTCCGCCTGGGAATGAGGCTCCTCCTCGTGCTCATCCTCCTCCTCCTCTGATGGCTCTGATGGTGTGTCGGGCTCGGAGGGGATGTCGGCGCCCTGTCTGATCATCAGCTTCAGATGGGAATAGCGTCGCCTGCTGCGGCGCTCCAATCTCTCATACCGGCGCCTGTTACGGCGCTCCATCTGATCAAGCTGGCGGAATAGATGGTGCACGAGGCGATAAACCGGCTCAGAGGCGGGTGGAGGTGCAGTGATGGCAGCAGGGGCAGCTGGGGCAGCTGTAGATGAAGAGGGTCCAGCAGACGGAGGGGCTGTCTCATCAGTAGCAGTGACAGATGGTGGTCTGTAGCCAAAAGCAAGGAAGTTCCTGCTGTGAGGGATGATCTTCCTGCAGTCCGCTGCTGGTGGTCGCTCATCGGCATCCTCCCAAGGCACATCAGCCTGACGGCCTAGCCGTGTAACCAGATAAGGAAAGGGTAGGGTGCCTCGGACGTGGACCCTGGCCATATAATGCCGGATAAAACGAGGCAAATAAAGGTCCTTACCCTCCAGCACACACCAAAGGAGGGTGATCATGGTAGCCGGGATCTCCGTCTCGTGAGTACTCGGCATCACAAAATTACTCAAGATCTGATGGCATAGCCGAGCCTCATCATTCAAGTACACTCTCTTGATCCCTCTAGGCATAGTGGTGTTCTGACCCATCTCCCAAGGAACAGCAGGGTCAAGAGCTATCTGTGCCTTCACGGCGTCCCAGTCAAACTGCATCTGGCCCATGTCCTCCTCAGCCTGTGCAAAACCATCTGGCTGATCGGACTTGGCTGGGAGCTGGAGAATGGTCTCTATGGCCTCCTCAGTGACCAGAATTTGCTTTCCCCTCAGGTTCACTGCATCTAGGGTAGTAAGGTAGTAGTTGCAATAGAATTCCCGGACCCAAGATGCATTGACCTCTGTCAGTGGTCTCTCCAGAAAGAACCAGCCCCGTTGCTTGATTTGCTCAGTAGTGTATTGCTGGGGGGCTTCTGGAATCTTCAAGGTACGTTCCAGGTATAGATTTCTGGAGTTTGCAAAAGTCAGGTACTTCAGCTCACAGTACCGGTTTGCAAATTTTATAGGATCAGTCGAAGGGAGCAGCTGGTCAGCTTTTTCCTGCTGTGTGAAGTTCTTCTCCCGCCATGAGGAATCGTGCAATAGAACAATGATGGACTGGGAGGAATCTCCTCTCTTGCGCTTGCCAGTGGCCTTGCCTTTACCTTTCCTCTGTGAGGCAGACATCCTGAAAAACAGAAAACCAGGAATGGATAAAAAAATAGGAAAGCAAATAGGCAATTAAACAAAGGAAACTCAAAGTGGTAAGGGAGAAATAGAATAAGGAAAATGAGTAATTGAAATGTGATTGAATTAATGTTAAATGGAAAGAAAAAAAAATCAATATGCCATAGTGAGAAAGTTAGAGGAAGTGAAAGTAATCAGAAAAGAGATCAAGAGGGTTAGTATGGTAAAAAGAAATTAGTAAATTAAAATTAGTGAGTTAGGAAAGTAAGTGGTATAGAAAAAATTCCATATAACAAGGATTCACAGGTAAGAATAGAAGAACTCATAATTGAATAAAGAAAACAGGGTGATGCTGATTCGAATAGAAATAAAGAAATCAGAAATTGGAATCAGTGAATCACAATAGCAGGTTATGAACCAGGAAATCAAAGAGGATAAGAAAGTGGCCCTAGCATTCATGAAATGGTTTGGGGGAAGCAGAGTAAAACAGAGTTGCCAAACCAAAACAAGAATGAAAACAATTTTCAAAAAAATTTGGGCAGCATTCCGGCTAAAATTGGATTGTCCCAGAAAATAAACAGCAATCATATCAGTTCATATGAATTAAAAAAATCAAGCTGCATGTACATAGATATAAAATAAACATAAAATCTCAATGTAAACAGCAGCAACATACAAGAAAGCAGCATATGAATCATGATTATAGCAGCAACAGATTTGCACATAGGATAAAACAGAAGTAAGAACAGTGCAAGTAAACAGACGTAGATCCACTAACCAAAGCCTAAGCTACCTAACAACCTAAAAATCCACTACAATATGCAAGTCTAGCTATCCTAATCATGAACATAAACGGAATAAAAAATACAGAAAAGTGACGAACGGATAAAAAGGATTGCGTGTTGCAGAACATGGTAAGCGGAAGGGGTGGAACACGGAAGAAGGTGGCCGCGGCGGCGTCCGGTGCGGTGGTGGTGCACGGCGTCGCGGTGGCGGCTGAGGGGGCAGTGGCAGAGGGAGGTATTAGGGTTAGTGAGAGAGGAAGAGGGCTGGGGTGAAAATGGGGGAGACGCGATCGCGTGGGGCGCGCGATCGCATGAGAGGGGGGGAAAGAGGGGTGACGCGATCGCGTGGGTCGCGCGATCGCATCGCTGGAACTCGTGCTAAACGCACGACTCCAGTGCCGTTTCAGCGCAACTCTCTGTCTCCTTTCGGGGTGATATGCAATCCATGCGACGTGATCGCGTCACTCACGCGGTCGCGTGGGATTGGTATTTGGGTAAGTGACGCGATCGTATGGGGCATGCGATCGCGTGGGCCAATTTGTGCGAAACGCACAAGAGCCGCACGATTCCAGCCCAACTTTCTGTTCGTTGGATCCTTACGCCGATATATATATCACGCGGCCGCGTGGGTCACGCCGTCGCATGGGTGGTGTTTTTTGCGATATGACGCGATCGCATGGGGCATGCGGTCGCGTCGTGCAACCCCTTTTTTTTTAACTGAAAAATGCAGGATGCAGTGATTAACATGAATGCTATGCATGATTCCAGGTTAATGTTAAAATAAAAAAAAGGGTAAATTAAAAACAATAAACAAGAAATAGATTGAGAAAGAAGCGACCATACCATGGTGGGTTGTCTCCCACCTAGCACTTTTAGTTAAAGTCCTTAAGTTGGACATTGGGAGAGTATCCTGTTATGGTGGCTTGTGTTTAAATTCATCCAGAAACCTCCACCAATGTTTGGAATGCCAACAGCCTCCGGGGTCCCAAACTAGGCATGTGAAGCTTTTGAGCAGCTTCAAACAGATCTTCAGGCTCCCGGGGTGATGAATATCAGAATATTTTCCAGGATCCCAAACTTTGGTTCTAAATCCGCCTTTGTTTTGATCTATATTTTTCCATCCGGGAGGTTTACAAAGTAGATTCTCACCATAGTGACCAAACGTTTTCCGAGATCCGTTCAATTGAGCATGATACTAATCCGTGCACTTCAAGTTGAAGCGTGGAACTTTATTGAACCTTGTACACCAGCTCTGAGCACGAGCCATTTCCCTCTTACTCTTAAAGCCGCAGAGAGCTATAAGTTGGCCATCTGTCTCAAGCAAACCATATTCAAGTGAATAAGTAAAATTATAAGTTAAGGATTGTACCCACTTGAAGCTTGTATTAGGTGGTAATGGCCTTGGGATAGGTGTTTTTGGTGGTTCTGCAAGTTCTGTTTCCTTGTGCTCTCCTGTGAATTCTTCCACTTCCTTGCAAAGGTCTTCAATTGTATCTGTATCCTGGTTAAAGTCTTCTATGTCTTCCTCATCACTTAAGTCATAGATTGGAGGTTGAGAGAAATCTACCTCCGCATCATCTTCATATTCACTTGGGGAGAATTCTTCGATCTCAGAGAATTCACTTGCGGACGCAAGTTCATCACTACGAGAACTAGACTTGTGACTATCATCATCAAGGAAATTTGCTTCTTGGATTATTTCGTCTGATTCTTCGTAAATGACTTGCCTTGGGGATTGTACGGTATCCTCTTTAGCATCAACTGTAGCATCTTGGACGGAGTTTTCCTCAATTCTGGATTTCCAAGGAATTTCAGCATCTCCTAAATCTTCAACCAACTCTTCTTCTTGAACAATGACAACTTCTTCCACTTGTTCTAGTACGAATTCATTCTCTGTCTTGTCCACTGGAGTCTCTAGTATTTCTTTCATGCTACGCTCTTCATCGGGCTGTCCACATGGAGCTGTGGTTGATCCTTGTATATTTGAGCCCTTAGTGGCCCATTGAATTAGTGCTTGCTCCAGTTGTTGAATGGTTGTTTGAAATTTAATTACTGTTTCTTTCAGGCGATCCTCTGCTTCGCGGTTTGCCGGACTTGGACATGATACAAAGGAAAGTGGTGATGATTGGGAACGATTGGATTGGTATTGGGATAAGGAAGGATCATATGATGGCGAATAGTGAAGAGAAGCTTGTGAGTGTGGTGGTTCGGGGTTATGTTGAAAGGATGGTTCATATGCACGGGGTGGGGCTTGTTGGTAGTTACAAGGTTGTCCACCATGTCTTTCAGCTAGGTATGCATGGTAGAATGGTCTTTGTCCAGGATATCTCGGAGGGTGTTGCTACCAAAAGGGTTGATTAGATCCTCTTGGTTCCATCCATCCTAAGCAAATAATTTAAATGACGAGTGAATTAAATGGCAATTAAAAATAAATAATAACTGTAAAACAACTTTTGGCAAGATAAGAGAAATTAGAAGTCCAACTTAGTTATCCCTCTCAACAATAATGAAAGTTGTATCTTAATTCCACTTAGTTAACCTATGAAGCAAAGGTAAGTCAAGGGACTAATTAGTTTGACCTTCGAATCCTATTTATTTCCTAGGAAAAAGTTGGGATTATTGAGGTTCAGATCAATTAGCAGGATAATGATTATCAATTATGCTGAGTTCGATAATGTTGAGTTACTGAATTCTTAACCAGGACCAAAAGGGGAAAAAAGTAAAATTGCTGAAATAATAAAAACGTCCTTAGATGGGAAGGGCATCCCGATTGATTTGAGTAAAAATCTTCTTTAGAACTTGCTTGAATTATATATATTGTGGATCATGTCTTTGAGCTAAGAACACACAACCTTGAGAGTTTTGAGCCTAATGGTGTGGTTACATCTTATAACCACTTTATTTCCTTCTTGTGTGCATTATTCTCTTTCTATGATTATAATCTTTGATTTGTTTGATTCTTTATATCCATTATTTTGTGTATTCATGCATTTATATGATTGAGGCCATCAATTCAATAGCTCACTTGCCCAAATAGCCTTATCTTTTATCAACCTTTGTTAGCCAACTTTGAGCCTACGATTAACCCACTTATTCTTAATATTAGCACATTACAAGCCGTAAAGCGAAAAAAATAAATGTCCTTTATTTGGATCTTTGATTAGCTTAGGCTAGTGAGTGTGTATCATTCAAGTGTGGGGAAACTTGGGACATTGGTTGAGTAAAAGGGGAGTTTTGTATTTTTGTTAAAAATATTGGAAATTGGGTACATGCTCATGTGTTAATTGGATGTAAAACCATATGTATTGATACTTTTGTATATATGCTATTGCAAAAAGAAAAAAAATGAGAAAAATAAAAAGAAAAAAATATATATGAAAAGAAAGAAAAAAATAGAAAAAGAAAAAGGAAGAAATAAAAAGGGGACAAAATGCCCCAAAGTGAAGCTCAATAAAATCAGTGCATATGAGTTATGATCAAGAAAAGAATGCATGAGTATGTGGAAAAAGTGAAGAATGGGTAGTTAGGTTAGCTTTTAATTGTATAGGTTGCTATATAGGTTAGGTGGGAAGTTTAGGTTGATCAAAGATTCAAATTTCAAGTCCACTTGACCAAATATGCATCCTACCTTGACCCTAGCCCCATTACAACCGATGAAAAGACCTCATGATGTTTGTATGCATGCATGGAATAAATGTTGATTATTAGATGAAAAACAAATCTTGGAAAGCATGATTAGGGGAGAATTGAGTGAATCAACCCTAAACACTTGAGCGAATAGAGTGCAAACACATCCGGTGAGGGTTCGATTGCTCAATTACATATCTCCACCTAGAATCATCACTTTTCTTGCAAGTTTATAAAATCTTTAATAACTCAATTCAATTGTGGCTTGGCTTGGTTGTTAATACCTTTAGCCCTTGTGCTTATATATGCTTTCTTGGGAGTTGATTTATTTTGACCAAGCAATTGCATTCATATAAATAGTTACATGTAGATAGATTGCATTTAGTTAGTTTATATTTTAATAAATGATGGTACCCTTGTCTCTTTCTTGATATAAGCATGAGGACATGCTTGGTTTAAGTGAGGAGAGATTTGATGCACCACTATTTGGTGGTGCATTCTATGCTGCATTTAGGGGGGTTTTATAACCCTTTTCCCACATTTATTCCAAGAAATAGCATGGTTTCTTGTATTTCTCCTAATTTGTGCTTAAATGTGAAAACATGCTTTTTGGGCCTTTTATGTGTTAATTTTGATTCACCTTTGATTCCACTAGATGCCTTGATTTGTTTGTTAGTGAATTCAGGATGGAAAGGCTAGGAATGGATTAAAGGGATGAAGAGGAAAAGCATGCAAGTGGAGAACACATGAAGAAACAAGGATTTGGGATGTTGAGATCGACGCGCAAGCGCAGCAGACGCGCACACGTGGATTGTGGAGTCGCATGGCGACGCGTACTCATGGAATGCAAATTTCCAAGCGACGCGTACGCGTGACCCACGCGTACGCGTAGATGCTCGCACGTGACTCACTTAAAGGCAAAATGCTGGGGGCAAATTCTAGGCTTCCCAAGCCCAGATCCAACTCAATTCTGAGCCTATTTAAGGCAGAAATCAAGAGGAGACGAGGAACCTTTTACCACATTAGTTTATTTTAGTTTTGTTTTGGAAAGAAAGTTAGTTTCTAGAGGGAGAAGCTCTCTCTTCTCTCTAGAATTAGGATTAGGTTTAGGTTTTATTTCTCTTCTCTTAGATCTAGATCTACTTCTTCTCTTGCTTCAATTTTCCTTTTGCTTTATGAATTCTTATGTAGATCTCCATTTACCGTTCAATGCAATTTATGATTTTCATGTCTTTTTATGTTTAATTTGATTTTCTATTATGGATCTATTGCCTTTGTAGTTAGATCTCTTTTTAATTCTTACAATTCCTATTGTTTACTTTTATTGCCTTTTATGTGTTTGATGAAATGCTTCTTTTAGTTAGGAGTTAGATTTCGTTCCTGTTGGCCTAGATAGAGTAATTAGTGACTCTTGAGTTATCTAACCTTTTTGTTGATTGATAATTAGAAGTTGCTAATTGACTTGAATGCTGCTAAAGCTAGTCTTTCATTATGATTAGGCTAGGACTTATGGAATCAAGTTAATTAATCCACTTGACTTTCCTTCATAGTTAGAGGTTAACTAAGTGGGAGCAATGGACAATTGTTGTCACAATTGAGGAGGTTAATAAGGATAGGACTTCTAGTTCTCATATCTTGCCAAGAACTTTATTAGTTGTTAGTTTATTTCCTTTGCCACTTACTTTTCTTGTCTCTTATTCAAAACCCCAAAAATATACATGTCCATAGCCAATAACAAGAACACTACCCTGCAATTCCTTTGAGAGACGACCCGAGGTTTAAATACTTCGGTTATTAGTTTTATTAGGGGTTTGTACTTGTGACAAACAAATGTTTGTATGAAAGGATTATTGTTGGTTTAGAAACTATACTTGCAACGAGATTTCATTTGTGAAATTCTATACCATCAAAAATCCATTCATCAAACAATGTATGCAGCATAGAATGCACCACCAAATACTGGTGCATCACCACTTAGGCCAGGATTTTATTCTTTTAGACCATCTTATCCATTAATGCTAAAAGCCTTGGATCATTTTACCATTGCCTTTTGGTTTAAAGGGTTATTGGCTTTTTGCTCTTGCCTTTTGGTTTAAAGAGCTATTGTTGCTATTTTTTTCGCATGCAAGCTTTTTCTTTTTCTTTTTGCTGCTTTTTCTTACTTCAAGAATCAATTTTTAGATTTTTTAGATCACCAATAATACTTTTCCTTTTTCCTTATTCTTTCAAGAGCCAACATTCTAAAATTCTAACTTCAGATATGCACTGTTTATTCATACATTCAGAAAACAAAAGCAATGTTACCACATCAACATAATTGAACTACTCTTATTTTAAACTTGAAATTCATGCATCTCTCAATTCTTTTCAAATAAAATTTTCTTTTAAGCAAGGTGAGAGATATATGGAATATTTTACAACTTTAAGATATCAATGCAAATGATCATGCAATAAGAACAAGAGAACATATAAAACATAACAGAAAATAGAAAATAATAAAAGGAAAGGAAGTAAAAGAGAACGAGTCCACTTTTAATGATGGCGGCTAATATTCCTCCTTTAGGATCCAATGTGATGCTTGATCTCTTCTATGTCACTCCTTTGCCTTTGTTGCTCTTCCCTCATAGCCCTTTGGTCTTCCCTAATGGCTCTTTGATCTTCTCTTATTTCATTGAGAGTGGTGGAGTGTTCTTGGTGCTCCATCCTCAATTGCCCCATATTAGTGCTTAGTTCTCCAAGAGAAGTCTGCCATTGATCCCAATAGCTTTGAAGAGGAAAATACATCACTTGAGGTATCTCAGGGATCTCATATTGAGGTGGCCAAACAAGCTCTTGTGTATGCTCTCTAGTTTGCTACATCCTCTTCTTAGTGATGGGCTTGACCTCCCCAATGGAGATATCTCCTTCTATGACAATTCCAATTGAATTACATAGATGACAGATGATGTGTGGGAATGCCAACCTTGCATTGGTGGAAGGCTTCTCAGCTATCTTGTACAGTTCTTGAGGAATTACCTCATGTACTTTCACCTCACTTCCAATCATGATGCAATGAATCATGATGGCTCTGTCAATAGTCACTTCTGACTGGTTACTAGTAGGAATGATGGAACGTTGGATGAATTCCAACCATCCTCTAGCTATTGGCTTTAGGTCAACCCTTCTTAGTTGAATGGGCTTTCCTTGGGAATCCCTTTTCCACTGTGCTCCTTCCACACAAATATTTGAGAGCACTTGATCCAATCTCTGATCAAAGTTGACTCTCCTAATGTACAGATGAGGATCTTCTTACATTAGAGGCAAGTTGAATGCCAACCTCACACTTTTCGGGCTGAAATTTAAGATTCTCCCTCGGACCATGGTACTCTAATTCCTTGGAATTAGGTTCACACTAGTGTCATAGTTTTTAGTAACTCATGCATTAGCATAGAACTCTTGCACCATGAGAATCCCAACATCCTAAATGGGATTGGTTAGGACTTCCCAACCTCTTCTCTGGATCTCTTTTCGGATCTCTGGATACTCATTCTTTTTGAGCTTGAAAGGGACCACAGGGATCACTTTCTTCTTTGCCACCACTTTATAGAAGTGGTCTTGATGAGCTTTGGTGATGAATCTCTTCATCTCCCAAGATTCAAAGGGAGTGGCTACTGCCTTTCCTTTCCTCTTTCTAGAGGAGTCTCCATCCTTGGGTGCCATGAATGGTAATAGAAAGAAGAAAGAAAAAAGTTATGCTTTTCCAACACCAAACTTAAAACTTTGCTCGTCCTGGAGCAAAAATAAAGAAAAGAGAAGAAATAAGTAGAAGAAGAAGAAAATAAGAGGATATAGAGGGAGAGAGAGGGCTCGGCCTTGTGGGGTAGTGAGTGTATGAGAGGTATGTGTATGAAGGGTTCTGAAGAGGGGTACTTATAGGAGTAGGAAGGGGTTAGGTTCGGCCATAGGTGGGGTTTTGGGTGAAAAATTTGATTTTGAAGTGGGTGGGGGATGGTGGGAGTTATGATGGATTTGGGGAAGTGAAATGAATGTGATTGGGCTAGGGTTTATAGGGAAATGTGTATGGGAAAGTGTGAAAGTAGGTAGGAATAAGTGGGGTAGGTGAAAGATGCTGTGGGACCCACTGGTTATGAGAGGCTAGGGAATCCAGATTTTCTTCTTCTCTACATTGGCGTTTGAACGCTCAGGGGCTGCTCCCTGGCTGGCGTTTAACGCCAGCAATGCTGCCCATGAGGGGCGTTGAACGCCCAGCAGGGATACCCTGGCTGGCGTTCAACTTTAACATTCCATCCAGAGTATTCTGTTTTCACTGTTGTGAAATTCTGTCTCTATTCTAACTACTGCATATGATCATGACTCTAAAAATAACTGAAAGAAAATCAAAATGAATAAAAATAATTAATTAAGGTTGGGTTGCCTCCCAACAAGTGCTCCTTTAATGTCACTAGCTTGATGGTTAGCTCCTTACGGAGGTGAGTATGGGCTCATATTTTTGCCCTTTACATAGAATTTTCTTCCTGTTCTCTCATAAATGAGCTGCACATGCTTTAGAGATAGGATACGACTCACTATATGTGGTAAGGCTGGCTTCTTAGTGAAGACAACTCTCATGCCAGGTGAGAGGCCTTCAGTTGGGACTTTCTTGTCCCTCCAGCCTTTAGGTACTTTCTTCTTAGTACCTTTGTGCTTAGAGCTTGTTGAGGACTACCCAACACCAAACTTAGAATTGATGTCTGGGGCTCTGTAAAGCTCTGCACAAAAAGAGAGGGTTAGAACACTAAGTGTTACACAGTTATCTCTCTTTTAGAGGGAGAATTAGGGTGAGCCATCTTGAATAAGATGTGATCCTCCCCCAACTGTAAAGTCAGTTCTCCCTTAGCCACATCAATGATAGCATTAGCAGTGGCTAGGAAAGGTCTTCCAAGGATGACAAAGTCATCCTCATCTTCTCCTATGTCTAAGACTATGAAGTTTACAGGGATGTAGTGGTTTTCAACTTTTACCAAGACATCCTCTACTAAGCCATATGGCTTCTTCATTGTCTTGTCTGTCATCTCTAATGAGATGTGTGCAGCTTGTACCTCAAGAATTCCCAACTTCTCCATTACAGAGAATGGCATGAGGTTTATGCTTGACCCTAGGTCACATAGAGCCTTTTCAAAAGTTATAGTGCCTATGGTGTAAGGAATCAGAAAGCGTCCAGGATCTTGAAGCTTCTGAGGTAGCCTCTGCTAAACCAAAGCATGGAGTTCTTTGGTAAGCAATGGAGGTTCTTCCTCCAATGGCTTTGTACCAAATAACTTGGCATTCAGTTTTATAAGAGCTCCTAGGTACCGAGCAACTTGCTCTTCCCTAGTGTCTTCATCCTCATCAGAGGATGAATAGTTATCAGAACTCATACACTGCAGAAGTACATGCAAAGGAACCTCAATGGTCTTTATAGTTTCCTTTGGTTCTGGGCTAGATGTTTCTTGAGTGGGACATAAGCACTCAAAGGGTGTGCGTTCACTGGCGTTCAGCGCTAGCTCTGATAGCTCTTTGGGCATTGAACGCCTTTGCTGTACACCCTTACTGGCATTAAACGCCAGTCTCTCTAATGTTTTGGGCGTTGAACGCCCGGCAGGGATGTCCTTGCTGGCATTAAACGCCAGCTTCCCTGGGTTTGTAGGCATTGAACGCCCAATAAGGGGTTCCTCACTAGCGTTTAGTGCCAGAATGGCTGCATGTTTGGGCGTTGAATGCCCAGTGAGGGGTTCCTCACTGGCGTTCAGCGCTAGAAACCCTGGATGTTTGGGCATTGGACGTCCAGCCAGTGCTCCCTGGCTGGCGTTCAATGCCAGCTCTGCTGCCAGGATGGGCGTTGAACGCCCAGTGAAGACTTCTTCACTGGCGTTCAATGCCTTCCCATTCTTTTCTGATTCGGCCTTTACCTCCATGTTTATGGCCTTGCACTCTTTTCTAGGATTCACCTCAGTGTTACTGGGAAGAGTGTCAGGAGGAGTCTCAGGGATTCTCTTGTTCAGTTGACCAACTTGCACTTCCAAGTTTCTAATGGAGGACCTTGTTTCATTAATGAAACTATGAGTGGTCTTAGAGAGGCCGGAAACCAGAGTTACTACGTCAGAAAGGCTCTACTTAGAGGGTTCCATATTCCCTTGAGAAGATGGGAATGGTGGTCTGTTATTGAACCTATTCTGGTTCCTTCCACCTTGATTGTTATTGAAACCTTACTGAGGTTTCTGTTGATCTTTCCATGAGAGGTTAGGATGATTCCTCCATGAAGGGTTGTAGGTGTTTCCATAGAGTTCTTGAAAGAGATGGAAGATTGATGGTTTAGAGGTTATAGTAAACTCTCGTTGCAAGTATAGTTACTAAACCAAGCAATCAACCTTTCTTACAAACGTTTTGGTTGTCACAAGTAACAAACCCCTAAATAGATTGATAACCGAAGTATTTAAACCTCGGGTCGTCTTCTCAAGGAACTGCAGGGAAGTATGTTCTTATTATTAGTTATGGAGGTTGTAAATTTGGGTTTTGAGAATGAGGAGCGACTGATTTAATTAGCAATTAAAGTAAATGAAGAACAAGTAATTTAAATGGCAAGTAAAATAAATAGATGACTGTAAATAAACTTTTGACAAGGTATGAGAAATTAGAGGTCCTATTCTAGCTATCCTTATCAATGATGATGAAAATTGAATCTTAATTCCACTTTGTTAACCTTTACTAAGGCAAAGGAAGGTCAAGGGATTAATTGGTTTGATCTTCGGATCCTATTTATTTCCTAAGAAAAGATTGGAATTATTGAAGTTCAATTTAATTAACAAAGATAACAATTATCAATCATGTTTGAGTTTGATAACTCCTGAGTTACTGATTTCTTAACCAAGACCAAAAGGAGAAAAGTAAATCTACTGGAATAAAAATGTCTTCAGATGGGAATAACAATAATGTAAATAAAAGAAATCAATAATAAACTAAAATACCTCAAATAACATTAATTCAAAGAGTAATCTGTAACATAGAAGAATTCATAATTAAAATTGGGAAAGTAATAAAAAGGAATATTGAACCTGATAAAAAGAGATAATCCTGAAAGCGCATAAAATCCTAAATCTAAATCCTAATCCTAAAGAGAGAGGAGAGAATCTCCCTCTCAAAACTAAATCTAAATCATGGAAAACTAACTAATTGGAGACTCTCCCTGAATGGATGCATTCTCCCACTTCATAACCTCTGGTCTATACCTTCTAGACTAGGATTTGGGCCAAAAAGGGCTTCAGAATTCGCTATGAGCATTTTCTGCAATTTCTGGTGCATGACCTCTGTCACGCGTCCGCGTGGGTCACGCGGTCGCGTCATTCGAAATTTTCCTTGTCACGCGGTCACGTCAGTCATGCGGCCGCGTCATATGTGTTTCGCTCGAGGTGCGCGGTTGCGTCAGTCATGCGGTCGCGTCGCTGTTGATTCGCGCTGGCATGCGGCCGCGTCACCCATGCGATCGCGTGGATGCCAGTTTCTTCAAAAACTCCGTTTTATGCTTTCCTTCCATTTTTGTATGTTTCCTTTCCATCCTTTAAGTCATTCCTACCTTAGAAGATCTGAAACTACTCAACACACGAATCACGGCATCGAATGGAAATAAAGGATAATCAAAATAATTATTTTTAAGCATAGGAAACATGTTTTTCACATACATCACATAATAAGGAGGGGAAAGTAAAACCATGCAATTAATATGAATAAGTGGGTGAAGGATTGAATAAATCACTCAGATTAAGCACAAAATATATCATAAAATATGGGTTTATCAGTTCTCCCATGTAATTCACTTCCTCCATGGTGGGTTGATCAGGATCATAAGCTTCTACTTTAGAAGAAGCTTCCTAAGTACTGCCAGCTATAGTTTACATTCCAGTCAGACGCTGGGAGATCATATTGACCTGTTCGGTCAAGATCCTGTTCTGAGCCAATATGGCATTCAGAGTATCAACTTCATAAACTCCTTTCTTCTGAGAGATCCCATGGTTTACAAGATTTCTTTTAGAAGTATACATGAATTAGTTATTTGTAACCATCTCAATTAGTTTTCTTGCTTCTGCAGGTATTTTCTTCAAGTGGAGTGATCCACCTACAGAGCTGTCCAATGAAATTTTGGACATCTCAGACAGACCATCATAGAACACACCTATGATAGACCACTCTGAGAGCTTGTCAGGAGGACATCTCCTGATCAATTGCTTGTATCTTTTCCAAGCTTCATAGAGGGATTCACCTTCTCTTTGTCTGAAGGTTTAAACTTCCACTCTAATCTTGCTCATCCTTTGAGGAGGAAAGAAATTAGGCAGAAAAGCATTAACCAGCTTTTCCCAAAAGTCTAAGCTCTCTTTTGGTTGGAAATCCAACCATATCTTAGCTCTATCTCTTACTGCAAACGGAAAGAGCATACGTTTGTAGACTTCAGGATTAACTCCATTAGTCTTTACAGTATCACAGATCTGTAAGAACTCAGCTAAAAACTGATGAGGATCTTCCATTGGAAGTCCATGAAACTTGCAATTCTGCTGCAGAAGAGAGACTAACTGAGGCTAAGCTCAAATTTGTTAGCTCCAATGGCAAGTACAGAGATACTTCTGCCATAAAAGTCAGAGGTAGGTATGGTGAAGTCACCAAGAACCTTTTTGGCATCACCTTCAGGTTTGGACAAGTCTCCTAGTTCTTGTTCAAAGTTTTCTGAAAGGTTTCTTCTGGAGTGTTGTGCTCTAACTTGTTGTAAGCTTTTCTTCAGAGTCCTTTCAGGTTCAGGATCAAGATCAAATAGGGGTTCTTTATCCCTGTTCCTGGTGATAAACAAGAAAAGGAAAAGAAAAAAAAAGAAGAAAGCTTTTTATGCTACTTGGACCAAGAGCTTCCAGTGAGATGTGAAGAAAGTAGAGGAAGATATGATAAAGATAAAAGAAAGGGAAGAAGAATACTTTGAAAATAGGGGGGAGGAGTTCGAATAAATAGAAGTAGAGAAGAGAAGAATTAGACTTAAAAGAGATAAATAAGAATTAAAATATTTTTGTTTTTATTTTATTTATTTATTATTTTCAAAAATTGAAGTTAATTAAATTAAAAAGATTTGAATTTTAATTATTGATTTTCAAAAAAGAGGGAAAAGAAATAGAAGAATTAATTTTCAAAAATTGAGAGATAGAAGAATTAGTTAGGAGGTTTTGAAAAAGAAGAAAGAGAAGATAGTTAATTAATTAAAAAAGATTTGAATTTAAAATAAGATAAGAGATAAGATAAGAAATTAAAAAGATTTGAAAAAGATATGATTTTAAAATTTGAGGTTTAGAAAAGATAAGATAAGAAACAAAAAAGATTTGAAAAGTTTTGAAAAAGATAAGATTTTGAAATTTGATTTTGAAATTTGATTTTGAAATTTGATTTTGAAAAAGAATATGATGAGTTTGGAAAACTCCAAATTAAATTGGTGATGATAAAATATTATTAAAATAATTAATTATAAAATTATTAATTTGGTCCTTAATTAACATTTGTTAATTAATAATTTTGTGTTGTGTAGATCTTAGCTTGGGCCGAAAAAAATAGCAAGCCCAATGGAATTTAATATTCAGCCTTGATGCAAAATTGTTTTGATTATGGTGGTTGAAACAATATTTTGTTAATTGGGCCAGAATGAATGCAAACAAGCCCAAAAAATAACAAATTGGTGCAAGACCAAAAGGCTTGGTCCGAATTGAAAAAGAGAAAGGAGGGAACCTTGCATGCTTAGTTCGGTTACCCACTTTCAATATTTGATGGATTTCAAAATTATTCAACTTACTTTAATTACATTGGAACCATGAGAGAGAAATAACAATTGATTTAATTGCCATCAATGCTATCACACGTTACTAAGCAAAGAAAAGTGGGAAATTTAATTCATTTTAATTCTCTTTCTTAGTTCCATTGAATATTGTTCAAATTTCTCTCTCTTCTCTCTCCTTTCTCTCATCACTCTCGGTCATGTCACAGAGAAGAAAAAGTTGCAAGCTATCAGAGATATGGCACTGTAACAGTGAAGCTAGGCTCAAGCATGAAGCCATTGTGATGATGGCGGTAAGAAAAAAAAAATCTACATTATGGTGTGGCTAAGATCTTTGCCACTAAAGGTAAGGTGTGGTGAAGAAGTCTCAAGCCTTCCATACCCAAAAATGGAAGAAATCCATTTCGGTCAGAGGAAAAAGATCCCTTGGAAGCATGGCACGTCTCTACTTTTGCTCAACCACTACAGAGGGTAGCTACTGTAGCTACGTGGAGGATGAGGCAGAGGATAAGAGCAGGAGGAGCTGTCAAGCAACCAAGGACTAATCAAGGGCTAGGAATCCTTCTTGAGGAGCAAGTCAAGATGGAAGGCCCGGATTGATGAAGCTTGGTGAGAAGGGATGACACAGAGGTAATTGCATGTTGGGTTTTACATTCGGTTTCCTCTCCTCTCTATCTGGCCGAACCGGTTTTTGCATGAAGAAGAAGAAGTTGGCTCAGTTCATTAGTTTCAACCTTGGAGGCTTCCCCTTCTATAAATAATGGAGAACAGCCAGGGCTTGAAGCAAGGAGAAAAGAGTGAAAAGCACAGAGTTCTCATAGCTACCCAAGCTAACATAAGTTCTTCTCCTTCAATGTGTTTCATGTTGTATTTTTCTGTTTAGTTTTATCTGTCTTGAGTCTCATGGAAAAAGGCAAACAGTGAGGTTTGTATGAAAAAGCCATAGAGCGGAAAAAGGCAGAGTATACAAAATTAAAAAAAAAAGTAATAGATGTCCTAGAGGTCCTTTGTACATCTGTGTTGTGTTTCATGATTCTGTGGAAATTTTCTTGCAAGTTGGGTTAGCACTTAGCATATTGAAAGCTTGGCAGGTGACCAAGTCAAGTTCAGGATTTGGGATTAGATTCTGGACTTGTCCCGGATAGGAAGGGTAGTTCCTAGGGATAATTGGTGAATGTAATCATGAAGATTATAGTAAAATTTCATCATTATTGTGATGGAGACTGGATGTAGGCTGCACTGCACTTAGCAGCTGAACCAGGATACTTCTGGGTGTGATTTTCTCTCTCTACTCTACTCAAATTCTGATTCTATTCGAAGGAGACAAAATTGAAAAATATCTCCTCATTGGTCACGAGACAAAAAGAAAAAGTCTCTTGACTAGTGACAAGACAAAAAGCAGAAATATCTCCTTAAGCGTTTTAAAAGGGGCAGCAAGTCTTACTCAGTGAAAAATGGGCTAAGATTCAACCCCCCTTCTCTTAGCCACTGATATCCATCAGAATAGATTTTTAAAATTTTGAAATTTGAAAAAGATAAGATTTTTTTATTTTGAAAAGGATATTATTTTTTGAAAAAGATATGATTTTTAATTTTGAAAAGATTTGATTTTTGAAAATTGAAAACTAAGATAAGATAAGATAAAAATTTGAAATTGAAATCTGAATTTTTATTGATGATTTTTGAAAATAAAGTTAAAATATAAATAGAAAAGATATTTTTTATTTTTGAATTTAATGATGAAAGAGAAAAACACGCAAAAGACAAAAAACTTAAAATTTTCAGATCTAGTGCACCTTATTTTCGAAAATTTTGAAGGGAAACACAAAGGGACACCAAACTTAAAAATTTTAAGATCGAAACAAAAAGAAAACATAAGAACACTTTGAAGACTAACAAGAACACAAAGAACAAGATTCAAGAAACTCAAAGAACACAAGAACATATAAAGGATACCAAACTTAAAATTTTTGGAAAACTAAACACAATTTTTTGAAAATTAAAAGAAAAATAACAAGAAGACACCAAACTTAGAAACTTGATACAAGATTTAACCAAAGAAAAACTATTTTTGAAAAATTTTGAAAGGAAGATACCAAAAAATCGAAAATTGCAATAAGAACAAAAACAAAGACTCAAACACCAAACTACAAATTTGAAACAAAACTTAAACAAAAAGACACTAATTTTAAAATATTTTTACAAAAAACGACTGAAGATTTTCGAAAATTGACTCAACAAGAACAAAGACTCAAATAAAAGAATAAGGTGACAAAAAAAGATAAAGGTTTTTAAAGAATTTTTAAAATTTTTGTAATTAAAAGACAGAAAGCAGGAAAGACTCAACTAAGCACAAAAATTAAACAAAGAAAAGAAAAATATTTTTGAAAAAAATTTTAATCATTTTTGAAAAAAAAGAAGAAGAAAATAAAAATAAAAGACTCAACAAAATAAAATAAATTACCTAATCTATGGAGCAAGACAATCCGTCAGTTTGTCCAAACTCGAACAATCTCTGGCAACGGCGCCAAAATCTTGGTAGCACGAATCCCCACACTTTCGTACAGCTGTACCAGCAAGTGCACTGGGTCGTCCAAGTAATACATGAGCGAGTCAAGGTCGATCTCACGAGGATTGTGGTTTGAAGCAAGCTATGGTTATCTTGCAGGTCTTTGTCAGGCGAATCAGAAGGTTGTTGGATATGGAGTTGTATTAGGATTAAAATCAGTAATAAGAATAGGGTTAAGAATTGGAGTTGCTTTGCCTTTCTGAATTAATTCTGGTATTACTGTCTTCTCTGCTTGTGAATGATCTTTTCTATGGCAGGCTGTCAGTGATCAATACCATGGGCTGTGGTCATCAATCTCCTCTGCTACAGATCAAACGCCATTGGCCATGGTCATTCAATCTGACGAAGGGTGAAGCTCTAGCAGTTCATTCTCTTAGCGATCCTACTCAAAACTCCACAGACAAGGTCGAATCTTCCGGATCAGAGAATGCTGCTTCTTTGGATTCTAGCCTATACCACGGAGACCCTAATCTCCCCAGAAATCGGCTGAACTGGTGTCTCAAGAAGTCCCCAACGAAGTCGTGGATTAGCCGTCTGAGAGATGTATAAACATAGTTGTTGGTTCGCGCTTTCCAGTCACGTATTCACATGAACCCAAGTAGACGCGGGTGTTTGTCAGGCACGTTCATCTTAGTATGATAAACAGAGTAGATTGTCACTGATCATCCTATTCACCATGTTGAAGAGTGAGTATACATCTTAGAATTAAATCAAACACGGATCGAAGAAGAAACAGTAATACATTTATTAATTCATAGGACTCAGCAGGGCTCCTTCCCTCAACCTAGGAGGTTTAGAAACTCATACTGAAAGGAAAATACAATGTAAAATTCGAAATGTTAAATGATAGGCATCTCTCCTTTAGAGAGACTTAGAATAAGTCTTAAATATTAAACAGATGCTTAGTAAGGGTAAAACAATCTATCTAGTGCTAAAATTCAGTTCTGGGACCCACTTGGTGAGTGTTTGGGCTGAGTTTTGATGAGATCCACGTGCTATGAGGCTCCTAGGGTATTGAATGCTGGTTAGGGGTCCTCTCTGGGCGTTTGGATGCTGGACTCTACTCTGTGGGCACTAGACGCCTGGAAGGGGGCAAGTAGCTGGCGTTGGATGCCAGTTTTGGGCCTTTTAATCTAAAGCAAAGTATAACATATTATACATTGATGGAAATCTCTGGAGGTCAGCTTTCCATAGCCATTGAGAACTCTCCATTTGGATGTCTGTATCTCCAGAAAATCTCTTCCGAGTGCGAGGAGGTCAGATCCAGACAGCATTTGCAGTGCTTTCTATGTCTCTGAATCAGACTTTTGCTCCAGCTCCTCAATTTTAGTCAAAAAATACCTGAAATTGCACAAAAATAGAGAAACTCATAGTAGAATCCAAAAATGTGAATTTAACACTAAAGCCTATAAAAACTTAATAAAACCAAACAAAACACACTAAAAACTATATGAAAATGATGCCAAAAAGCGTATAAAATATCCGCTCATCAGAGAATCAAAGGTGGGAGGAGCCATATGTTTATTATCAACCTTCTTGGAAAAAATCTCCTCCAATATACCATGAGCAAGAACCATTCCATGATGCATACCCATCTAATGGTTATGGTAGACCTCCTTGTGATTATCAATCACAATCACCATATGCCTATGAACTCCCTCCTCAATATAGTCCTCAACCACCATACTCACAAGCCCTATACCACCAAACACCTTCATATGACCTTAACCCTTATCCATCATACCAACCATCATATGATCCATATGAACCATACATAGAACCACCACAACTCCAACATCAATACTCCCAAGAACCACCTCAATATACACCATCTCCATACCCTTATCAAGATGAACCGCATTCCTATTATGAACCCTTTTTCCCACATAATGAATCCTCCTATCCACCCTAAGCCCTAATGGATTATTCTCTCACTTCATTACTTCAAGAACAATGCCAAGTTCAAAGGAGGACACTAGAACTCATGGCTACCTTGACCGAGGTAGTAAATAATTTAGCCTCTCAACGCTTGGACACTCAAAGTACTCCCATGGCCACATATGGAGAATCTAATAAGGAGCGTAGCATGAAGGAGAGATTAGAAACTCTGGTGGAGAATGAGAAATTAGATTTTTTATTGGAACAATTGGAGGAAGCCGTAATTGTTGAAGAGGAAGAAGTGGTTGAAGACTTAGGAGATGTGGAACCTCCATAGGAATCTCAAGTCATAGAGCCTCCTTCCAATAAGTTTGAATTTGATGTTGAGGAGGGTGTACGACCTCCAAAGCATATCATGGTTGAAGACTTTAGAGAAGTTGATCAAGAGATGGATTCAATCATTGATGAGTTTTTATCCACAATTGAATCATCTCCCATTGCATATGAACTAGAGGTCAAAGAGGAATGTGCACAACCTCCAAGTCCCTTGGCAAGCAACGAGGAAAAGATTGGATTGGAAGAAAGCTACCAAGAGGAGGAGGTAAATCAAGAAGAGCACAATGGAGTGAAGCTTGCAAGACCATTGGAAACACCTCTCCCCAAGCCATCACCATACATTCTTTCATTCAAGTGGGTAAATCTCTTATCTCTAAGCTTTACTTTCCCAATTGAATATAGTTTGCTTGAGACGGATGGTCAAATGAGAAATATTTGTGACTTTAAGAGGAAAAGGGAGATAGTTAATGGTTGGAAACATAATTCTCAGTTCATTATGGTTGAAAGATCAAAGTGGAAATGCAAAGGTTGATGTAAAACTAGATTGCTTGGGTTTAGGAAGTTGTTTGGATGCCTCAGTGAGAATTCGGATCACTTGCCACCCAGATGGAATGATGATGATCAATTAGAAGACGGGTGTAGAAACAAGATTTGGGATCCCGGCATACATGAGGATCAATTTTGGGAGCCCTTAGCTTGTGTGGAACTTCATCAAAGATTGGTGCTATTAATTGTGAACTTTGGAGCTTGTTGGAAATCCAAGCATTGGTGAAAGTTCAAGGATGAATTCAAGCACAAGCCACCATGACAAGGAGCTTCCCAATTGTCCAACTTAAGGACAATAAATAAAAGTGCTAGGTGGGAGACACCCCACCATGGTAACCCCTTTCCATTCTCTTGTATATATAGTTGATGAATGAATTGAGTTGCCATTGTTAGGTAATTTCTTTCTTTGATATCACTCTTGTATATATATTTCTTGAGTTATTAGTTGGTTTGGTTAGATTTATGCTTTAACTTATAGGTTAATTGTTTTGAATTGTATCTTGTTTGGCATTGCATTTTTTGTTTGAATTTCTTAGTTGCATGTTAAAATAAGTTTAATTTCATGTTTAGTTTGGTTTGTTGAGTTTATTTGGTAGTCTAGTGTCTTGAAAAAGGTCTAGTGGTGTTTAGATGACTGTTTGGATGTTTGGAATGCTTAGTTTGGTGCAAAAAATTGGTAAAATTTTTAAAAACAGAGCACACTGTCACGCACAAGCGTGACCCAAAGATTTTGAACGTGCCAGGATCGCACGAGTACTGTGCCATCATGCGGTCCAGACAGTGAGTTGCGCACATAGGGTGCGGGAAATGTGCGTCTAGCACAAATTCTTTCCACACGTACGCGTGACCCACGCGTACGCGTCACCCTCTATTTTCCCATTCCACGCGTACGCGTGCCTGACGCGTACACGTCGCATCCCATTTCTGCCACTCATGCGTACGCGTGACCTCTCGCATATGCGTGACCCCCTGCGCTGTTTCACCCACTCTTCTTTTCTTCTCTTCTATCCATTTCTTTTCTTCTTATATCTTTTCTTCTCCTCTTTCCTCCTCTCCAACCATCATCTACCACCACCATTTACCATCCACCTTCATCTCTTTTAGTTAGTTAGTTAGTTTAATTTTCTATTTAATTTTCTGTTTTGGTGGTAAGTGATGGATTATTAATCTTATTTGCTGTCTATTGCTGCTGATCACTGATAGGATGTTATTTTAACATCATTGTTATTAATATTCATTGTTGGATTGTAATTGAGGTTGTAATTTGTTGCTTGGTATTGAATTCTTCCTACTTACTTTTGTGCATACCAAGTACTTATGACATTGCCTTCAAGATTATTTTTAGACTTCTAAATTGCATGTTGTAGCTAGCCACCATGTAATTTGAATTCATTATCTGTTATATGGTAATTGTGTAGAATCAATGCATTTTTGTTTGGTGATGCTTGTTTATGATTGATCTTTATTTACGTCACCTAGTTCATGCATTGAAATTTTGGAATTGTGAATTTGGATGGTAAGCTTACCTAGTAACATATTTTTGAACTTTTTAAAGCTTTGTGGACCATGCTTGCTATGTGATTGATTTTAACCTCTATCTCTCTTGTCCTAAATTGAATAGCACCCATGTCTTCCACTTTCTATTTCACTTAGGTGATGCGGACTAAACTTCAATGTGTGTCATTGTTTGATGTGTGAGCTATATATTTCATTTGATTCATTGAATTCTCTTGCACATCAACCAATGGCCATTCTTTATCCATTTCACATTTACTTGATTATTGCTTGACTGCTCCTTTGCTTCTTTATTACTTGTTTGTTTGTCATAACCAACAAGTCTTCTCTAAAGTATGTTAAGCACACTAGAATGAGTGAAGTGCATATTTTCAGTGATATCACAAACTGATTCACTCACTTCATTTTAGTGATTCTCACCTCATCCCAACAATATATGCTTCCTTACTTTTGCATTTACTTGTCTTCTTATCTTGTTTCCTATTATTAGGATAAGTCACCAAAGCGAAACGGGAAGCGGACAAAGAACACGTAGCAATTGGTTGATCCATCAGCTGAAGGTCGCAATTCGAAAAGTCGCCGTACCCCCTTGCTGATCTTTGAATGCACCAAGGATAGTGCAAACTTTTAAGTGTATGGAGGTCATCCGACTAATCGGTCGTTTTTTTAGGTGACAATTTTCTAATCCCAATACTTTCACATTTTATATTATTTTATTACTAGATCTTTTAGGATTTTTAGTTGCATTTTTTTTGTTTTCATATATGTAATAGGCTTAGTCAAAATAATGAAATTTTTCAAGAACTTTATCTATAGGGCAACCCAATTGATTTGAGTAAAAACTTTTCATTGGAACTTGCTTGAATTATATATTGTGGAGCATGTTTTTGAGCTAAGAATACATAAGCTTGTGAGTTTTTAAGCCTAATTGTATAGTTGCATCATATAACCACTATTTTCCTTCTTGTGTTTTATTCTCTCTCTCTATGATTGTAATCTTTGATTTGTTTGATTCTTTATGTCCATTATTTTGTGTATGAATACATTTATATGATTGAGACCTTTATTTCATTTGAGCTCACTTACCCAAATGGCCTTACCTTTTATCTTCCATTGTTAACCAATTTTGAGCCTATTTTTAATCCCTTTTGTTCTTAAGTTTAGCACATCATTACCCCTAAGTGAAAAATAATAAATATCCCTTATTTGTATCTTTGATTAGTTTAGGCTAGGGAGAGTGTGTATCATTCAAGTGTGGGAAAGTTTAGGAACATTGATTGAGGTAAAAGTGTGTTTTTATACTTTTGTTAAAGATCTTGCGAATTGAGTACAGATTCATGCATTTAATACTTAAACCATATGCGTTAGTCTCTTGTGAAGAAAAAGAAAAAGAAAAGAAAAGAAAAGAAAAAGAAGGAGAAGAAAAAGAAAGCAATAAAAAGGGGATAAAATGCCCCAAAGAAGAGTAATAATAACAATGCATATGTGATGTGAAATGAAGAGAATGCATGAGTGTGTGAAAAAGTGAGAATTACGGGTAGTAGGTTTGCATTTGAATTGTATAGGTTGTAGATTAGGTGAGAGATTAAGTTAGTCAAAGATTCAAATTTCAAACTCACTTGACCAAATACAATCTTAGTTTGACCCTAACCCCATTACAACCTTGTGAAAAGTTCTCATGATATTTGTATGCATGCATTGAATAATTGTTGATTGTTAGATGAAAACAAATCTTGGAAAGCATTATTAGAGGAGAATTGAGTGAATCAACCCTATACACTTGAGCGACTAGAGCGGATACATATCCAGTGAGGGGTTCGATTGCTCAATTACATGTTTTCACCTAAGATCATCTCTTTTCTTGCAAGTTTGTAAATTCTCTTGTAGAACTCAATTCAATTGTGGATTTGATTTGATTGTGATTGCTTTAGCCTTTATGTTCATATATGTATTCTTGGAAATTGAGTTATTTTGACCAAGTAGTTGCATACATTGCATTTAGATAGATTACGTGTAGGTAGTTTGTATTGAATAAATTGATTATCCCTTTTGTCTCTCTTGAGTTTAGCATGAGGACATGCTAATGTTTAAATGTGGAGATGTTGATAAACCACAACTTTATGGTTTATTTTGTATTGAATTTGGTGGATTTTGTCAACTTTTCTCCTATTTATTCACTAAAATAGCATGGTTTCATGAATTTCTTCTAATTGTGCTTAATGGTTAAAAACATGCTTTTTAGGCCTTTAATTAGTCAAATTTAATTCACGTTGATTCCATTCGATACCTTGATGTGTTTGTTAAGTGATTTTAGGTTTAGAAGGTAAAGATTGGGTTGAAGGAATGAAAAAAAACATGCAAAAATAGAGAATTCATGAAGAAATGAAGTTTTCAAAATCTATCATGCGAGGCGTACACGTGACACATGCGTACGGGTGACCTAGAAATCGCAATATGACGCGTATACGTGAACCACGCGTTATTATGTGATTCTTATGGTTGTCATAGACTATGAAGGATTGGCTAGCTCTCCCTGATTTTCTTTTGCTTCTAAATTTTGTTTCTGGTCTTTTGCATTGTTTTTGGAGTCTTTGATCCTCTCTTTCGCCAAAAAAAAAAAAAAATTTGAGTTATTAAATATTAAAATGAGTGACAAAAATTTAATGTCTTCTTTGTAACATCTTTTTTAAAATCTAAAAAAACACTTAATTGCAATACTCTTTTATCTTCATTACTGCTTTGTGTGTTACACAATGTTCAGACTAAACCGCCGAGAACACACAAAAAGAATGGTTATGGGTCAGAAAACCGATCCACTTAAAAGAAGGCCTGATTGAGTCATAAAAAATTAAAAATAGATAAATCACTAAGAAGGAGATAAATGTTATAAAGAAACGTGATGGATATTAAAAGCACTATTCAATTTTGCTTTAATGCTTGTAATTATTACACCATTAACAAAAGTAATCAAATGCTTTAAGCAAAGAATTCAAAATTCCACCAAAATTAAGTTACATGGTTGGTGAAGTTATCCCGCTAATTAATTGTAGTAATTGATTAATAGCTGAAAAATTCAAGGTCTAAACTATACTACGGTATCTCATACTTTGACACATAAGATATGATTTATTTTTATTTAAATTTTCATCAAATATTTCAAGCATATTATTATTTTAAAAAATAATATAAAAATTTGTAGTATAAATATCTCTAAACAATTGTTTATTGAGTAAAAAGATTCATAAGTCAACTAATCTAAATTAAAAATTTTTATCATTTAATAATTGTTCAAACAATTGCTTTCAATAGAAAAAAATTTCATCTATATAGATTACAATTAAATAGATAAAGCTCATTTGCAATGCCCCTTAGAGAAAATAATTTTTTTATCTTAAATTCAAAATTTTTACAATTAAACTACTATTTCGTGCAAATTAATTTATTAATTAATGATTCTAATAACTTGAACTTTTTTAATATCTTGTCATTGGAATCTCAGAATCTCAGAAATTCAGATGTTCGAATTTACAAACTACGACTTGAGGATACCCACCATCGAATGTCAAGCAATCGAAGAGTTGAGACATTAAGAAAAATAACATTCGCGAAATTAAATTGTCAACTCTTAATTTTGGAATTGTACTACGCAAATATGTCATTAAAAAATCCAACTCCCAAACTTATAAATCAAGATAAAATAACCTACAATTGGTAGAAGTTATGGTCAAAGTTTGGACGGTATAAGAAAAATAAGTAAAATAAAAACGTGCACTGAAAATGACAAAATGCTTGGGTTGAGATCTAAAACTTAGAAAGCCCTTATCAAGAAAAAGACATATTAAGTTTGGGTATCTGTTCTGAACTATTCTTCTAGACCAAATACTAAGAACTGAGTTCAAGAGTATAAGAAGTCCAATCCCGAAGAACCAATTTGATGATTAAGTGTTCTCTGAAATTCCAAAGACGATATTATAAAGAGAACACTAATTCCTCATGACTCATTCTAATATCCTATAACTCAATTTTATAAGTATAATTGCTATATTGTAACTATCATTCTATTATTAAAGGAAATGTTATAATAACGACGAATCCAACTCTCAAGCCCAATTCGGCCCCCTCGGCCCAAGAATCCGAGACCTTTTGGACCGCCTCAGCTCACTCACCATCATTCAAATAAGAATCGTGTCTTTTCCCATTTAGAAAATCTCTCAGATCAGAAAAGTGCCCATATAAGGGGAGTCTCAGACTCCCCCAGATACGTCACACACAAACTATAAAACCCTACCTCTTAGATTCATTCTAACTTGAGAATTGGAGTGTCTTTGTAGGTCACCCCCTCCTCGTTTCACTCCACCGGACTTAACGCCACGAAGTTTGCCACCCTACTAGATCGTGGAACCCATTGTTCAAAGTAACTGATAAATATTGGCGCCGTCTGTAGGGACCCTCAGCAAGAGAGCTCAACATCTTCCATTCGATGGATAACCATCATTCACTCATAGAGAATAGAGAGTATAAACCCTGGAGAATCACCAAGCGCCAAACGGGGTTAGGATTCCGAGTGTGGTCCACACGACGGTTACACCCAATCATCAGCTAGGGAACAGCCAGAACTTGCACCCTGAGTCGGTTTCCCTCCCTTTCGGGAGAACGGGATCTAAAAGCACCCAGATCATCTAGGAATTACGGCACAGGTTGCAGAACATGGAAAGGAAAGTAGCCTCTCGAGATCGTTACCATCCGATGCCTAGCTCCAAGGCGCACTAGAGGACGCAACCCCAAGAGAGGCATCGCTCCCGATCGCCAGAACGGTGGTGACAAGGCAGGGATGATCAGCGTGCCCATGAGTCGAGGACCCGAACTCGGCGTGACCCCTATCAAAGGGAGAATAGCCAATCTTCCGTGGCGAAGAGAAGGCGATGCGGTGAACTTGTTATTCTAGGGGCAATTCCTTTCGACGAAAGAGTTCTCCGAGTTTGTTCACCTAAATACATCAACAAGCTAATGGATATGCACTACGATGGGATCAAAGACCCCCAAGGACATTTAACCGCCTTTGAGGCTCAGATGAACCTAGAAGGTGTTCCCGATGCAGTGCAGTGTCGGACATTTCCGGTAACACTTGCAGGACCAGAGATCAAGTAGTTTAACTTGCTCCCTCAAGGATCCATCAGGTTCTTCTCGAATATCTCCCAAAAAATTTTGGCCCAATTCATCCCTCAGATCACCAAAGCAAAGCATCCCATAAATCTCCTAAGGATTACTCAACGAGACAGTGAACCAACGAGAAAATACCTGGACTAATTCAATAATGAATGCCTAGAAATTGATAACCTCACAGACTCGATTGCAAGCCTCAACCTGACCAACAGACTGATAAACATAGACTTCCATAAACACCTTACCACGAAGCCTATTTGGAATATGCATGAAATCTAAAAGGTGGCCAAGGAATACATAAATGACGAAGAGGTGAGTCAAGTTGTGATAGCTAATAAATGGAGAACAATCAACCCGCCTAATCGTCAAAACGCCCATTCCCATGCTACCTGGGAAGGAGCCAAGGAACAAGCAAACAAGCCCCCCAACCCCCAAGAATTAGAAGGTTCACAAACTACATGCCCCTAACCGCCCCGATAGCAGAGGTTTATCAGCAGATAACAGATAAAGGCGTAATACCGAAAGCTTGGTAACTAAAAGAACAGACCGGAAAAAGCAAATCTTTGCTCTGCGACTTCTATCGTGGGTATGGACACAAAACACAGGATTGCATGGACCTGAAAGATTCCCTCGTGCAGGCCATTAGGGATGCGAAGCTCGCCGAGTTTGCAAAAATTATATGCAAACCAAGAAAATCCAACCACGAAGCACCTTCTGAGACAGAGGAAGGTCGGAATCCTAGAACTGTCAGAGCAACCCCAAGAGAAAAAATAGACCTTAACCCCACCATTGTGGTAAACATGGTAATCAGCAGGTCTTGCGAAAAATCAAAATCCTCTTAAAAGAATGAACTCAAGATCCTGGCAGCCACCACTATGGAACCCCAAACGTCACATACAAACCCTAAAACCCTACCTCTTAGATTTATTCTGACTTGAGCATCAGAGCGTCTTTGCAGGTCACCCCTCCTCCTTTCACTCCAACGGACTTGACGTGCGAAGCTCATCACCCTGCTAGATCGTGGATCCCATTGTATGACTTAAGTTTTGCTTAATCGAAAATACAAAGGTCAGACCCTTGGGCATACATTCAAAAAAATAGAATAGAAAACTAAGTTTTCTTTCCAAGAGCTAGGTCCACAATCTGCCCATCACAAATAGTCTTGAAGGTGCCAATCTGGGAACATCGAAGTCCAAAGAAAGAACTGAGACCTATGACTTCAAAGACTCTTCAGTTGCGAAAATAGCCTCCTTCGCATTTCTCACAATCTTTTTGTCTCTTCTCCTCAAAACATCTGTAGCGTCCTTAGCCCTCTTTTCGGCCTCCTCTGTGCGATGCTCGGCCTTTAAGGTTGCACTTGCAAAGACATCTCGAGGTTAGAAAGATTGATGAATCTCGTCCGTGGCCTCTTTCACCTCTTTCTCCGCCCTTATACAGGCAGCTTTAGTGGCATCCCTCTCGTCCGGGGCAATCGTCAGGTCAGACTGAGCTTGGTGAAGCTTCCCATCCAAATACGTGACTATCCCAGAATTGTCTCCATTTTGTGAACCACCAATGCAGAACAGAGTAAAAAGCAGTAGATGCACTTCGCCTAAGCGACCAAGTCGCAGTCGGCAAAGTACTCCTCTGTCCCCGAAAGTAAATTCTCATCAATGAAAGCCGAGGCATCAAAAGCCTTCTCCATCACAGAAGGGACGACAACCTCCTTCCCGTTTCCGCTTAATGTCGTCTTTCATTTTATCCGAGGAGACGGGGGTGTGATCTCATGGAGATCATCCTCAGCCTAGGGGTATTTAAAACTGATCCAATCTAAACAAAATTGATGGAACGAAGCAAGAAAACCAAAAACCAAAATAACCAAAAATACCAAAAAAATGTTTTGTAGTTTTTGTTGCGATTCGGTTCGGTTTTTTATTATGCTAAGGAAAACCCTAACCAAACCAAACTGAACTGGTATTTAATGAAAACCTTAAATTACAACCCCCCAGGACCCAAGCCCAAGCCAAATGACCTAACCCTTCTCCCTCTTCACTCTTCAGTCTTCACACTTCACACTCACTGCGTTGAAAACACTCCCTCCCAGTCTCCCACTTCTTCTCACAGAGACGAAATCATCCCTCTTTCCCCCTCGTCAACGCTGCCTCACAAGCCACAACACCCTGACTCACGAGCATCCTATGGCGGCACGACCCAGCCTTCTCCCTCGTAGTGCTTCTCTCTCCGTCCTCCTCCACGGTGTCATGCAGCCGTCGTCGTCCCTTACGCACAGCTGCACTCTCCTCTCTCAATCACAGACTTACAGTCCTCTACTCCTCTTTGTCATCTATGTTCAGTCGTCCTGCCCCCGTCTTCTCAAATTGCAGTGCCTTCTTTTGCAGTTCACAGCGTCGTCATCTTTATAGTTTGCAGCGCCTCGTCTTCGCATATATGTGATTCGCAATTCTAAACTATTTTTTGGATCTGACTCTTTGTTATTAGATTTATTTTTTGATTCTGATCTAATATTTGTTTATGTTTTGATTTTTTATTTTGATTTTTGGTTATGATTATTTGTTCTTGGCCATGAGTTTTTGTTTAGGATTTTGGATCTCATTATTCTTGATTCTGATGGTATATTCTATTCTGATTTTTTATTGTAATTTTTTTATGATTATTTGTTTTAGCTTCTTACTTTTTATTTAGGATTTTGATTCTGTTTTGATTTTTTGTTCTAATATTTGATTTTGGTGCACTATATATGATTAAAAAATAATATTTTTTGAATTATTGAAAAACTTAAAAAACCAAACCAAACAAAACCAATTTTAATTGATTTGATTTGGTTTGGTTGGTCTCGATAAAAAAAGTTGAGCCAAACTGAACCGAAGAATTAATATAAAATTGGATCGAATGGCTTTTTTGTTTTTTCTTAAATAACTTAACCAAACCGCACCGTGAATACCTCTACCTCAGCCTGGGTGACCGCGACCTCGCAATGCTCCTCAACATTGGCACCTGAGGCAGGGACCTCCTCAACATGAGGCTGCTCTTCCTCTTCCACCTCAAGGAAGGCAGCAATGAGGTTTTCCATGGTTGTAAGTGGTGCATACGAATCCCCACACTTCGTACACTGAACCAGCAAGTGCACTAGGTCGTCAAAATAATACCTGAGTGAGTCAAGGTCGATCCCACGAGGATTGTTATTTGAAGCAAGCTATGGTTATCTTGTAGATATTAGTCAGGCGGATAGAAAAGTAGTTTGGTTGTTTAAATACATAGAATAAAATAAAGAGAACTTAACTAGGTTGATACGTTTGCAATGATAAGAAGATGGTTAAGGCTTGGAGATGCTTTGTTCTTCTGGATTAATTCCGGTCTTACTGTCTTCTTCAACTGTGAATGATTTCTTCTATGACAGGCTATATATGATTGATGTCAGTTAAGAGGTCGCCAATGCTCCTCCAGATCTGAATCCCAGGGTTAGTGTGGATCCATTCTGATTGAGGGTGAAGCTCCTGCAGTTCATCCCCTTGATGATCCTACTCAAAATGCCACAGACAAGGTTGAATCTTCTGATGAAAGACGCACTATGAACCCAAGAAGAACACGGGTGGTTGTCAGGCACGTAGTCTTAGAATGAAGAACGAAGATACATCTTAGAATAAAGAATCAAACATGAATTGAGAAAGAACAGTAATACTTTCATTAATCCATAAAACTCAGCAGGACTCCTCCCCTCAACCTAGGAGGTTTAGAAACTCATACTGATAGAAAATATAATGATAAACATGTAAAGTGTGCATCCTTCCTTTGATGAGAGGTGTAAAAGTCTTTAGATACTATACTAATGACTAAGGATTACATTAAGAAAGGTAAAACAGTCTTTTAGTGCTAAAATCCACTTCTGAGGCCCACTTGGTGAGTGTTTGGACTGAGATTGATTAAGATCCACGTGCTAGGAGGCCTCTAGGGCGTTGAACGCTGGCTAGGGTGTCCTTTATGGGAGTTTGGACGCTAGTCTCCTCCTTGTTGGCGTTGGACGCCAGAATAGGGCACGAGGCTGGAGTTGAACGCCAGTTTTGGGCCTTCAATTCTGAAGTAAAATATAAACTATTATACATTGCTGGAAAGCTCTGGATGTTAGCTTTTCATAGCCGTTGAGAACGCTCCATTTGGATGTCTTTAGCTCTAGAAAAGCTCTTTCGAGTGCAAGAAGGTCAGATCCAGACAGCATCTACAGTGCTTTCTCTGTCTCTGAATCAGACTTTTGCTCCAGCTCGTCAATTTCAGCCAGAAAATACCTGAAATTGCGTAAAAATACAAAAACTCAAAGTCGAATCCAAAAATGTGAATTTTACACTAAAACCTATGAAAATATAATAAAACTTAAACAAAACATGCTAAAAACTATATGAAAATGATGCCAAAAAGCGTATAAAATATCCGCTCATCAGTAAGCCTACCAGCCATATTAAGTGCAAACAGAAATAACTTATGAGAACAAGGAAACAAAAGGGAGTACAAAAACAAAGTGAAAAGAGAGAAACCTACCAACATATAGACGACCAGCTTCCCAGTCACCCATTACATGTCGGTGGTTCAGCGGCCTATTCCCAAAAATGACCGTTAATACCTCGACTATATTCTTACTCTCCCAATTTAGCCCCTCGTAAGATATTTTTACTAAATAATCCACTGCGGCCTCATACTTTCAGTAAGTCAGGAACCTTTATTCCCCCTTCAGAATCAGCCAAAACAGATGACGTCTCCTTGCCGGCCTCACCTTGAAGTACCCCTCCTTGAACTCATGGAAGGAGTCCTCAAAGAGCCCCACAATCTTCTGACCTTGAATGGCTCGAAAGGACATATAGACCTTCTTGTGCTTAGCTTCAGGGTGCAACACGATGAGTAGGAAGAAGTACAGAAAACCTCCACAACGGCCATGATTTCAAGATACTCGCACACAAGCTCAAAATACCTAATAGCCACCCAGCTATTAGGATGAAACTGTGAAGGGAAAACACTACACTAGTTCAGGAGCCTGATCACGAAGTCGGAAAAGGGGAAACGACCCCCTACGACATCAAACGTGCTTATATACCTACATCCAGTCAAAAACTAGGAGAGCCTCCATATTTACGTAGCAAACGAGCTCCTGGGGTCGGGGAGGGAGAGTTCTTAATGTTCCTCTGTAGGGCCTCCACCACAGATTGCATCGGCATCCCAAAGTTTCTGTAAATCTTCCTCACCAAGACACAAAAGGGTCCCTACTGCATTGGTATTATACCAGAAATACGTCAGGAGAACCCCTTCAACCGAAAATACGAGCTCCTGTTGAGGTTCAGCTCTCCTTCGTACCATACCTACAAATTGGGGGAACCACCACCATTGTAAGCCTACGAGCTATAGATAAACAGTCAAAAAACCATTAAAATTCAAGGGAAAGCTAAGCCTAGGCCCTAAATAGAAAGGCTATAGCACCCCTTCTAAACCTCCTAAAACCACCTTCATGGCGGAGCTACGCTATCAATCACATTGCCATAACAGTAAACAAAAACACAAGAAAAATCGACGAGGGAGAAAAAAAAACCTTACTTGATTAGGCAGTAGATAAATATCACGAACAATAAACGATGGCAAAGTGCAGAAAAATGCCTCCAAGAAAAGACAATTCTAGAAGTGGTCGAAGTAGCTCCCACGACGAAGAACCAAAGAAAAATGGACAAGAAGGAAGCACACACAGAGATGATGAAGAGGTAGTTACGAAATAAAGCTAAATGTAACTGAAGCGGCTTTTAAATGAAGGCATTTCAAAAAGTGCAAATACAAAAAGTTAGGAGGGTAATAGGGTATCAAGCGCGGCAGCAATTAATAAGTCCCTTCACATCAATTGACGCGATACCTCGAGAACCGCACACACAATCTCCAGGATCTCCAGAAATCGTTTGATTCCAACCGACCTACCAGGAGTTCGGTCTAACCTGGGTCCACGAAAACGTGACATCCCTGCTAGGCCCAGGCACGCCATGTCTGGGGGCACTATTGCAGACTCGGGTTCCAGCCTTAGTGGCTCAACGACGAATCCGACCCTCAAGCCCAATTCGGCCCCTTCGGCCCAAGAATATAAGATCTTCTGGACTGTCTCAGCTCACTCACCATCGTTCAGATACAAATTGTATCTTTTCCCATTTAGAAGATCTCTCAGATCGAAAAAGCACCTATATAAGGGGAGTCTCGGACTCTCCCAAGGTACGTCACCGACAAATCCTAAAATTCTACCTCTTAGATCTATTCTGATTTAAGCGTCGGAGTGTCTTTGCAAGTCACTCCCTCCTCCTTTCATTTCACCGGACTTGACGCCGCGAAACTCGTCACCCTGCTAGATCATAGATCCCATAGTTCAAGATAACTCGCGAATAATTATATATAGACTTAAGGAGAAAAAAAGAGCATGATATAAAAGGAAATAACTCATAAAAAGATGCTTTATAAAAAGAATTAATATCTCAAATAAAAGATAGCTTCTAAAAAGAGCAACTCTCACTATATTAAAATTAACTAAATCTAGTAATATTGATTATTTTAAATTTGTGCATTCAGGTATAATTTTTAGCTGAGTGTCTCTCGCGATCATGCTAACTTGAACATTAGAGTCTTTATTGGTACACCCCACCGTAAAATAACAAACTCAAAACATTGAGAATTTGAAATAAAAAAATGATAATAACATTGTCTCTTCAATCCATTTTTTTTATAAATTTTATCGAAATAACTTTTCAACTCGACAGGACTAAAATACTTTTGAAAACATACATCATTTGAAAATTAAATAGCAAGCGTACTGATAAGAATCCAACAAAGAAACACATAATGTTGATAATCTTACGGATATACAGAGCACAATAGTATACAGAGCCAGATCTGAGATCTGGATCTCGTTATTTATGCTTGTCATGAACGAAATCATCGTACAACTTCAATCTTTTGTATGACAGAGACTTGCACTTCATTCTATGTCATCCGAAATTCACATCACTTTTCACATGGATATATTTGTTGGTTGAATCAAAGAGTTTAAAGTACAAAGGTTTAAAATTTCTAAAAATATAATCATTTGAATTTTTTATTTTATATAATTTTAGTTTTGTTTTCCGTAATGTTAAGTTTTAGCCACTATTTCTAAATATAACTTTTTCGCCCCTTATGAAAAGTTTAATATTCTTATAAATATCACACTTTAATAGTATTGAACCATAAGTTAAAATCTAGAGTTAAAAAATAGACTAAAAGTTAAGAAAAAACAGAATATAAAAACTTAAAGATATATATTTATGGTAGAAACTTAAAATATATTTTTCATTCATGCTGTCTCACATTAAGATATACTTTATATATATATAATAGTATTTTGATAATGTTTATATATCATTAATTAGAAGAGGAAAAATTCATAAATCACTTTATGTATAAACATATAGATGATACGGATTAAAAAAAATAATCAACATACAATTATCATTTTGACAAGTGATTATAAAAAAATAACGTTTACTGATTTATTAATTTTTGAATTATAATAGAATGTTCCCAAATATTTAAAACATGATATGTAGTTTCAGAATTATTGTTAATTTCAAATACGTTAACAGTGTTTATTATGTTAATTTGAATAATTTAATGTATATAAAATTTTTGCTATTTATATGACTTGGGATTAATATAAAATTTTATAACTACAATTATATATGAAATAAATTTTAATTCAACTAAAAGGTTTTGTCAAATTCATCTATAATGAAAGAAATTACTACCAGTCAATAATATAAACATGATCAATTTAAATCAATATTAGTTAAAATGTATCTCATTCATTATATCCATGTTATCAGTATAAAATTACATTTTGTTTGGGTTATACATACATATGATTTTACCTAAATGACTTTTGAGATAATGAAAATTGAGTCAAAAATATATAAATATGTATATAAGATTTTTATACATATTACATATTAGTAATAATATATAATATTAAAATTAAAATTCTTTATTTTGTTCACATAATTAATGTATATATAGAGGGTTATAAACCCAAAGTGAGAAACATAGAGATAAACATAATACATAATACATTGATGTTAAAAAGAGATATAATAAGCATAGGAAATTCAACATATATCAACGGAGGAAAACATCATTTTCATTTAGAGTATGAAGAAAGGGAAAAAAGAAATTAAAAAAATTGGAACCCACAATTTCCGTTACCCATAAAAGTAGGCAATGAAGAAAAAAAAAGATGTGGCCTATAAGTTAAGCATATTTCATCTCAAACATAAATGATCCAACACTTCTCTACCATAGCCCTACATTTTCATTTAATTGCCGTTACAACTTCTGTTTTCACTTTTCATTTTACTTTTTGGAATTGCTCACATGCTTTCTCTGTCCTTGAGGGAGTCTCACAAGATTAGGATACTATGAATTATTATTTCCATGCCTCAACTTTTTTCTAGAAAAAGAGTCTAATAATTTAACCACTCCTACATGTGATAGTAACATATATATTTGCGTGGAGTGATTAAATGATGGAGTGGGGTGGAAAATACAAAGATATATGAATAGTGTCACCTAGGTAACTTTTGACTTTCATTGAGTAATATTCTCTTAGCTTGTATTCTTCGGTGGTAATTTTATTTATTTGCAAATTTAAAATGTCATTTCATTTGAAGAAAAATTATTATCCTTATAATAAGTTAGTAGAGTTTTACTAATTAGTATTTCATTTAAAAAGAAAAAAAGAATTATTAGGGTTTTGAGGAAAAAGATGTGTTTTTTTCACATTTTTAATACACTAATGAATTACAATTTTTTATTTTTTACCGTATTCTCCAGTTTTCGTTAGATTAAGAATTAATTTATTACGAATTAAAATTTTATTTAAAAATTTGTCACTAATTAATAAATTATTATATATACAAGACGATATTCGAACACGTGACACTTATTTATCCGAATGAATAAACGTACTATTTGACTAGCTTAAATTAATTAAATGGGTTATAAATTTAACTTTTAATATTCACACCAATAAATTTTCTATTATTATTAGTAGTATTTAGTTTGAAAAGAATATAACGATCTATTATAGAAAATTATTAAATGATGCACCTCACCTCTAGTTGTCCACTGCCAATCAAAACATGCCGCATTTAGTCCCAAAGCTGCTGCATTAAATATACGCTCAAAGTCAAGGGAGGCTATCCACAAATTTTAACATCAAATTATTGCTGTTATTATTATTGTCATTATATATTAATCACTATTCATTTATTGTTTTTCAGCATTATTATACTAGTATATGCTAGTATATCTTAAATTAAATAGGAGCCCAAAAAAAAAAGGGAAACATGTGGCAAGTAATGATTGGTCCAGCATTTTTGCCCTTTAATTTGATAGTTGCTAGCTAGATACACACAAAAGCATATATATAGAATAGTCCAACCCAAATTTTATGTTGCATCCTGTGAAAGTTAATTAGATTAGATATATGCATATATGGCATCCATGAGAATAACAATGGTAGCCAGCTTCTCACACCGAAAAGTAAAAGGAATATCACATGCTTCCAATACAAAAATTTTTCCAAATTGGAAAAAATAAATTAAAAATGGACTTTCAAGGATGTCAATATACCTTATTTTGCTAGCAAGAATTTCGTGACAGCATAATGTTTTTCTCTTATATAGCTATGTTTTCCTTTTTAGCTAGCAAGGTTATTTAATTTTATGCAATATATATTATATAGTACCATTCATATTATCGTATATATAAATTGAATGACATTATATTCCCCATCTCTCACACACGAAAATAAAAAGTGATAGTTTAATTTCATGGATATTAATAATGTAAAGTATATAGGTTGAGTCTTATATTACGATATGATCCAGATATTTGGTGGCATTGGTCTCTGATCTTTTACCCATCATCATTTGTTTTTTGGCCATTGTTGCTAATATGATCTCTTATTGTGTCAAATTCATGTACCCTTTTCCCTAAATTATTGATATGACCAAAATTGATAAACAAATTTCATGCTTTGTTTTCGTGTATTTGATTTATATGGTAATAATTAATAATTCAACTAATGATTTAGCCTAACAATGAAAAAGTTAGCCAATAAAGAGTTCCTGGCGACAATAACAAAGAATTTATATATATGTTTTTTATGTTCATTAAATTGTACACTTGGACACTATAGTCACGTCATATTTTTCTCCTCTATACGGTATCAATTATTGAAGATATTTATTTTTTTTAAGAGCACAAAAAAAAAATTCAATTTTGATTTACTTTCATTGTAATTCTTTTTACACAATCATATTATTTATATTTGAATTACTTTATACTTAAAGTTCTAACTTCATGGGATGCTATATTATTATTATTTTAGGGTGATAATACATATTCTACTAGCTACTAACTAGTTGCCAAGATTCATAAATTGAAATTAAATGGCTCCGTAATAAACACAGTGCTCTTCATTATGTATCTTCCATTTTTCCCGGTAACTTGTTAAGTACATACACAGTTCACTGATGTACAGTATTAATCAGAAGTAACTAATTAAATTAAAATAAAATAAAAAAGAAAAAACAGAAAATTAAAACAGCATATATAATAAGGTTAGTAACTAATATTGTTTTGAAGTGTTCCTTGAAGCAAATATTCCAGAATATTATTCATAATTCGAGTTGACAATCATGAAAGTTTCTCAAGTCTTCTTCATATGTATTTGTGCTAAATTAAAGTTAACAATTAACTTTATCTGCAGCTCTCTACAAAGAAATTAAAGATTAACATGCAATATAAGAAACTACCTACTTAATTATCAATGCAAACAATTAGAACCAAATTCATCATAAAATAAACATCAAGTTACAAAGTTGAATAGAGATTCTAAACTTCTCAGAACCTCCAATTAACACATCTAATAATAATTATAATAATAGTAGTAATATATATATAATAAAAGAAAAAGAAAAGAAAAAGATAGATTTAGTTTTACCCTAGTCAGAAAGATCAAGATATTTCATTTTTTTTTCTTCTTCTTGTTTTTCTCCATCCTCCTCTTGCAGCTTCTTCTTTCCACTTCCTTAATCCTCCTTCGAAATTATTAAAGTAACATCACATATCCCAAACTTAGGGAATGGAGTGCTCTTTTTTGAATATATAATAATTTGAATGTTATTAGAAGATAGGAGATAACTCCATGATCTCCTCACCATGACCAACATTCTCATCCAATAGCCACTTCTCAAGGAATGACAATGGAGGGTTATTATTGTCATTATTATTCTTATCCCTACTACTCTTACTATTCTTTCTCTCCTCTTGATCCTCATAGTCCTCTTCTTCTTCCTCAATTTCATGATGATGATGATGATGATGAGAAAAAGTAGTAGCAGCAGCAGGTTCTGAAGAACATTTGTGATTATTATTAGGCATAGAATCACAAGTAGATTTGTCCCAGCAAGAAGCAGTAGTAGTGTTGAGATTCTCAAAGGAAAGAATAGATTCAAAGTCTTGATGATTCTGATGATGATGAAGCTCAAGATTCAAAGCAGGCATAGAAACAGACTTGACTAGAAGAACCTCCTTATTATTATCATTGTTGTTGTTATTGTTTTCTTCATCAATCTCATGATGATTTGATGATGGTCCTCCTCCTCCTGCTCCTTTGATGATGAATGGAGAAGATGATGAAGATGGTTTTGGAGAAGTTCTCATCCAACCTTCTAGAAGCCTTGAAATGTTCTCAGTGCTTGATGCATAGGATGTGGTAATTGATGAACACTGAGAAGACTTATTATCTGATGATGAAATTCTGTCACTGAAGCTCTTAGATGACGCTTGAAGGTGCTGAGAAGAAGAATCCATGGAAGATGTTTGTTGTTGTTGGAATTTCTTGAGCTTCTTCTTTAGATGTGTGTTCCAATAATTCTTTATGTCATTGTCTGTTCTTTGTGGAAGGTATGAAGCTATGGCTGCCCATCTATATATATTATTTTAATTAATCAACAAATTAAACAATAATAATAATAATAATAATAATATTAATTGAATTTGTTATATGTGGGAGAATATTACTTGTTACCAAGAAGAGCTTGCAAGTGAATAATCATTCCTTCTTCATGGGGAGTGAAGTTTCCTCTCTTGATTCCTGGCCTTAGATAATTTGTCCACCTTAGCCTACAACTTTTGCTGCATCTTGACAACCCTTTTCAACAAATAATTAACATTGTTATTCTATTGTCAAATTCATGGACTCAATTCCAATTAAAATAATATATAATTAATTACCAGTGTTAGTAGGGACTGATCTCCAATTTCCAGGACCATGTTCTTGGATGTAAGAGACAAGGATGATATCCTCCTCAGGTGTCCATGGACCTTTCTTGATTCCAACTTTGTCACAGCATGGAGGCCTTCCCATCTTTCTTTCTTCCTTCTTCACTCACTCACTCACTCACTCACCTCTCTTTTATGCTACTAGTTTTTACAACAAGAGAAAGAGAAAGAGATAGAGCTTTCAAATAGTACCAATGCATGTGAATGCTTTATATATACTTGATGACTTTAAAACACTAAGAGAGACCCAAATTAAATTGCACTTTATTTTTTACACACTCACATCTACCATGCCCTTCCTCTCTCACCTAACTCTTTCACTATCCCTTATTTTCTACTGCTATTTTTATAATTATCCATTATTACTCAATATTATTATTATTATATATAGAAAAACCANTTCTCTTCTTCCTTTTTTTTTTTTAAATTTTATTTTATGGGTCACGTGGCACCATGGCTTGTGTCAACAAAGTTATTAAGTAAAGTGAATAATATATTATTGATCTTGTATACGTATAACCTTTTATTCGATTGAATTTATTTGTAGGGTTTTGCTTGGATCATTTGATGTATATCTCTTAGCAAGCTAATAATCAATCACCAATCGCTAAATTAAATTTATACATGAGACTTTGGTAAACATCTAATAAATTGAAAAGATGGGGATGGATGGATGCATAGCTGGGTATACTTTTCTTCTAATCTTCTATTATTATTCTTTTAATTTATTAAAAATTAAATGGGACATCTCCAATTTATTAACCGAACACAAAATTTGAAAGCAAGAATTGACATTATTTTCCAATGAGAAACGTACATATTTTTGTGTGTAATTATTTGAAACTCAATATGTAATTACTTTTAAAAAATAATATTGTAAATTTAAAGTGAATATATAAACGAATAAAAAAAATTTGTATATCATCATTACACATTTTCTAATAATTAGTTATTTTGGGTTCCGGAGCGATGGAAACAAGAAAAGTGAATGTTTGGGAAGTAGTCCTGCCAAATTTAGCGGACTGGTAACAATTAATGAAATTTGCACAGAAGAGAGCAGAAAATACCATAAAAATGTGCATAACATTGGGTGATTTCAGTAAGGGTTGCTGCTAGCTTTTGGGGGAATGTTTAGATAATGTTGAATTTGAACAAAGAGATGAATATATAGTGATTTATTATGGTCACTATATACTATACTACACTATATAGTCTGTGTCACCGTGCAGAATAATAATAAACCATTTACTTTGTGTACTTTTTTCAAACGAAATTATTCAAAACCATGGATCATGGATATTACTATATATTGTACATGCATATCAAAAAGGTTACTAAGCTCGTGATAAACCAACTACCCAATATATCACTATTTTATTTTTCTTTTTTTAAAAGTTACCAGTAAAGAGCTAGGAAATTTAGCAATACTATATTATTTTATTAAAATTACTTTTTTTCGTTATTTGATTGCTTGTAAAATATTTATAAAGCATCTTTTAAATATTATTTTTTAAACTTTTACCAAAATTTCATCATGTTTAAATTATTTATCGAGGTGTCCTCATTTTGCCACAATGGCACCTCATATTTTTTGAAAAATATTACTTGTCTTTTAAATTTTCAATCTTTAGTCAATTTTTTAGTTTAAATAATATTATTTAATTAATTTAAATATCTATTTTTATAAAAAATTACTTGTTTTTTTATAAAAAAATTATTTGTTTTTTAGTTTTTCTCTCTTCTAGAGACTAAATATAATCTCTAGTGAAATGAAAAAAGATTAATAATATAGTAATTTATACGATATAATTGAAATATTGTTAGTTGGGTGTGTCTTTAATTTCTTAAGAGGCTCCTCAAATTAATTCTTAACCATGTGGTCAAAGTGTGGCTATGTACTGAAAGCATGTGTTAGTACCGAGTTTGTGTCACTGTCAATGCAATTTCCATAGGTCTTGCTCCTTCCTTCTTATGAGAGAGGACAATATGAACTATCTCTTATGTATGCAAAATCTAACCATTCTTCAACACTAAACCATTATCACCACTTGCTAGAAAAGGTAATCAACAATTACATGCCTTCCGTACCCCCATGCTTGCTTTAGAGGAATTAGGTTTTCTAACAGATCTAACTCTGATTTACTTGGCCTCCTTTATTAAGACAGACAGAATGTTAGTTTTCAAATAATATCTCTTTCAATATTTTAATGGCTAATACTTGTGCGTTATTTAGAGAACTAAACTCCTTTCTTTGCCTCTAATATATCACCTATTATATAGCGGCTACTCATAGTGTCACTCTTTTAACCTATGGACATTCACAACATACAACACCATACAGAATATACGGACACATTAACACAATTTTTTGTATATGATGATATTGTACCTTCAACTAAAATTTTATTTGAACTATATATCATGATACGATTTTGCTACTATAATTACCGACAAGTGTTACGAACGGTTTTATACTATATTAGCAACGAAAAATAAGGTTAGAGTTACATTATATTATTATTATTTAGAATATTATTAGAGTCGGTGGGGAGTGAGTAATAAGGGCATTTAAGAGGGAAGATTGAATGTGGCTCATGGCTCCATCTCCTTTTTAGAGATGAGTTTTCAATGTGTTGATTTAAAAAGTCATGAAAACATGTACCCCACATGGAATTGACCATAGCTACCTTAGCTTCATGTAAAGATCTATTGATACCACAACATGGAATTTGTACGTATATACCTTCATAGATTACACGTATTTTCACCTAAGCTACTGCCCCATATGCCACAGTGCATTCATCGCTCGGCGTGGTTCAACCATGTGCGTTTTCATAAAGTGATGATATAAATGGTACACTCTCATTTTTTGTTTTTGCTGATTCAACAAATTGGTCAACCAATCAAATTTGATATTCAATTATTTAATAATCATGATAACGGATATTGATTCATTGGGAAAGAAATTTTCATACATCTTCAAATGCAACTAACTGTCCAAGTGCATGCCCATACATGAAAACCTAGAACATATAGATATTGTGAAATCATTGCCATCTTTTTATTTTCTTTTTAATTTTTATGTGAAATTGTGTGGCTTGCAGAATATTTTCTTATCCTAATAAGAATCTTACTCTAGGAATTTTACATAAAAAAAATATACAAATATTCTGCCAATCATATGTCTCCTAAATTCTATTGTGCATTTGTGTCTAAGTTTTTAGAATAGTTTGATAATTTCCTAATGTTTTCAACTTCAAGAGGCATGCTTGTTAAAGAAGACAGATATGTAACCTATAATCATTTTGAACAAACGCGTAATGTTAAAAGAAAATTATTTTATATACGTGATTTACTCTTTTATATTATGATAATTGAAGAGTGTTTCTACTTTTATTATCAGACATTTTATCCTCCAATTATTGAGATTTATAGTTGTGTTAAAATTTGGAAAAGAAAGCTCTAATCATTCTGATATTTATACTTATTTGAACATACATGATAATCTATAAAATAAATAAATAAATAAAATATTTGTTACAGACTCTTGCTTGTATGTAGTGCAAAAATTGTGCATCACATATTCTTATCACATTTTGGGTGAACCACTAGATTAAGTTTAATGACTAGTTCTCCATATTTAAAGAAAAACTTCTAACAACTAGATTACAACAGTTTTCACGCCTGATATGACCCGTGATGACTGATGATACCACTACTACATGTTTAATCAGATATTTAAAACTTAATTTTGACGTTATTAAGCGTCTTGTTCCAATATTGATTAATTATATCTCCTCTTTTATATGCGTGGTTTTTATTTCATGAAATGTACAAAATTTGGTGACTACTCCGATCCGTGAAGATATTTTTATATAAAAATAAGAAAAAGTCTAAAAATTATTAAACAGTGAAACTCAATTTATTTAATTCAACTAATAATTCAGTGTAGATAAATTATTGATAAGAATTTCATTATTCATCTAAATACTTTTGTTAATTAAAATTTAACTTAAGTTCATTCAAATCCAATTAAAAACCACTCGCACAAAGTACCCATAAATCATATATTTTTTTTTTCGTGTTTTCTCCTTTTCATCGTTCTTTTATTGCTATTATTGTTGCTATATTTTTTGTTTCTTTTTCTCTTTTGGCATTATTCAAGTATTTTTTTTAAGGTGAAAATAAAAATTATAAGAAGGTGAAATAAAAAAAATGAAAAAAAAATGATGAAGAGGAGAAAGAGAAGAGTTTTAAATTTTATAGAATATATTAAAAAAATTAATAAGTTTGACACAAGAAATTTCTGAATTTTGACACTAAAATTTTTTAACGATGACATAGGACATTTCTTAATTAATTAGAAGTTATCATTAACAAAAATAACATCAAAATCTCTTAAAAATAACACCGAAATTTTTTAATCGTAATACCAAAATTTCTTCTAAGGTATCTTCTTCTATTACTTTTTTTCTTCCTATTTTATCTTTTTTTTTTCTAATATGTTCTTCTTCTTTTTCATATTTTATTGTTGATATAAAATTTTTTTATATCTTATGTTTTACTTCAAAAATGAAAAATTTTATCTAAATAAATTTTTTTTAAAGTTGAATTATATACTCTTAGGTCCTAAACAACAAACTATCTTGCGATGTGACTTAAAAATAAATTCAAATTTTATGTTTTATATAATAAATTTCGGTGTGCATTTTATTTCGTATTTTATATAAAAAATTTTAGTATTATTCTTTATCATTGTCATCATAATTTTTTGTGTTATGTTTTTTTTTTATAAAAATTTTAAAAATACACAAACAAATAAATAAACAAAGAAGATAAATAAAAAAAGTATAAAAAAAGAAAAAAACGATGTAATGGATGATAATGAGGATGCTGATGATGAAGAAGAAAGAAAAAGAAGAAGAGAAAAAAGAAATAGAAGAAGAAATGAAAAAAAAATGCATATGTATCATGATTTGATTGAACTTGCCTACATAAAAAGTTTAGACCTAAAGGCGAGCCGTAATGGCCTCCATTTTTTTCTTTCCGGGTTTTTTTTTATTATTTTTTATTTTTTAGATTTTGTAAAAAAATAAGTGAAAACAATAAAAATAATAAAATTTTGTTTTCTATTTTTACTTTTTATTTTTTTTCACAAAATTTAAAAAACAGAAAATATTAAAAATACAAATTAAACGCCCTCTTAGTTTTCTTTCTCAGAGAATAAATAAGTAAATAAATAAAAAAGTAAAAAACAGCACCCGCAGTTTCAAGTCATAAAGTGAATGTTAATTCTGCACAATCACTATATTGTGCTTCCTTTTCTTTTAAAACCTTCTATTTCTATGTCAGACTAATTCCTCTAATTCCAAGACGTAACAAACATGAAAAAAAAAAATCAAAAGAATTGAATAGCAAAACACACCTCGATTAAATGATTTCTTCTTTTTTTTTCACAATTCTTACAAACTAAAACTCAAAACCATCATATTTATACCACTTATTATTAGAATTTTTTGAATGATAAGAATATTTTAACATTGTAAAATAAACAAATCAACATTCATCCCCAACTATTTTCACTGTGTCACCTCTTTTTATATTTTTTTTTTAAAAAAAAGAAAAGATTCTGGCCCCATAAATTCTACTTGGGATTTATGAGGCTCCACTGTGCATGTATAATTTCTGCCAAATTTCACATCTGTTGTAACCAAGCAAAGAACAATTTGCTACGTTAGCTGTACCATGTTGAATACATGGGAAACTGACAGCACTATTTCTTCATCTAACATGTCGTGTGAAATAATATGTTCACATAAATTTCCACACCAATATGCTTTAACAAATAATAAAAATATTCAATAAAATTACACAATGAAGATAATTACCCCCAACCACTAAGTGGCTCTACTTCTGAAACCATTTATGCATACATAATACATTAACTAACCAAATCATAAATGCTTCACCTGAAAATCCATAAACAAAGATAACCAATGATTTAACATAACATATGACTGTGTAATATGACAAGGGATTCGACTGAAGAGTAATAATATTGTACTCTTTCTGATACAGCGAATCCATGCATTCTCCTCCACTGTTTCCCATACATTCAACAGTAGAAATGAGTGACTCGGTTCGGTGCAAGAAGAAAAATAAGTCAAATGTAAATGTTATAGGAAGGTTTTCAAATGTTTTATAAATATTTGTATTTCAGTGATTTTAATAGTTGATCTCAGCATTGATATTGAGATCAACGGTTAAAATCACTGAAACACCAAGGTTCCTAGATCACTTGAAAACTTTCCACACACATCAACTTCATATAACTACTTTCATGGGGGAGAGGGGGCCAGTTGGACCCTCCAATCAAATTATTTTACTGTGAATTTAAATAAGTTGGAAGAACATCATGAAAAGAAAACAGTATGTTCTAATGCCACCTCACACTGATGTGACTTGTGACTTGGTGAAGGTGATGTGTGTCAGAGAAATTGAGAGAGGTGGTTTACAACAACCAATAGAACAAGTATACAATCAAACAGAAGAATAATGAGTTCCTGAACCATGGGAGAAGAAGCAAATGAACCCACATGACTATACAAATTGTTCCCACCTATGATATGATCCTACTTCTTCACTCTATCTAACTCACATGGTTTTCTTTTCCCATGAAGTTCACATGCTACAATTGAGTGGCTCAGTTGCCATCCTAACTCTTTAACTTAGTAGATATCATTCCAAGATCCTTTTCTTTTCTTTTAAGTAGGTTGCTAGTCAGAGTTACAATCCATGCTAATGAGTTCCTTTCCATGAAAATGCAATGGGCAGAGGATTTGATTAAAGCACAATCTTCTTGGTTGGAAGTAAACGACCAGGTAATTTCGAATCCCTGCAAATTTTGGTCACATCCAATGAAACTTTGCCTATCAAAATTCAAAACATATATCATTGTGTCATTATAATTCATTATCAAGCAATTACATTAAGCATACTGTCATCGATCAAGAAAATAATGGAAAAACATAGGTTGTATGATATATTGATATCAATAGTAAAAAAATTGCAATTGTACCAGTCCTCCCCTCCCGAATTCATTTTAGTATCAATTGTTCTGGATTACTGAATCAGTAAACAAACAATATGCATTTGCAATAAAGCAGCTCAACTCGAATCCAGTTTTCAATTGCAATGGCAATGATTTCGAGAGAGGAAAAAAAGAATTGTATATTTTAAGTGTGATAGGTGCAGTTGTCATTGCATTGCTGTTGTGGAGGAAATAGTATTTGAGAATGTAAAATTAAATTGCACATGCCAGAGTGTTTTTTCTTTCAAGTACAGTGATCACCAAGATGCATGGCAAATCATGATTAATATGTGAAGATTTCATGCAAGATACTTCTTTTAGTTCGTAAATCAATTTGAAATAGATAGTTGGTCCACATTTTACCACAAGAAGGATCATAACATTTGCTCATACCTCTCCATGAAATCATCTTGTACTCGTTTCAAGAATTATTCCCATCTATGAAGCTTTACATTGTTTTTCATGTGCTGCAAAATCAAGAAATATGTCTTATTACTAGTTTCGTACTCTTACTAAACAATCAAGAAAACCAATCAGAAGTGCAACCAATTCCAATATTAAAAATAACCCCCATAACTATAATAAACAATGCAAAAGGTGTAAGTATTATTTACAAAGGAAATTTAACAAAATACAGGATGCAAGTCAAAATCTTTGGAGGAAAAAAGCCGAAAAGGATTCAGTTTTAGGCAGGCAATAATTTGGCATTAGACAATGCGGCAAAATATATGGAAGAATCAGAATTAGAGCCTCACAGCTATTGCATCTTTTCAACTTCTTCCGCTTGATGATGTGCCCATTTTCCGTGGCAGTCACAGCATTATACTCCTGAACAGGATGATAATTTATGGATTCTAACTCTTCCTTTGCAGTATCATGTCTGCGCTTTTCCTCTTGCTGGTACAATTTCATGTAAGTGACAGCAACTCTTTGAATCTTTATAGATCATATCATATGGGAATATCAACACTTACATAGGACATCTCCAACCCGATAATCTGTTGCCTACAAAGCCTAAGTTCCATTTCAAGCGCATGTATTCGAGATTCAGCAGGCACAACACTTTGTTCCACCATCTGCTTTTGCCTACCTCGAACAACCTCCGGTTGCCAAACATTCAAAGCCACAGAAGCTTGCCTACAGGAACCAATCACAAAACCACATCAACAAAAAGGGCAAACAACAGTTTCTAGTGCCAAAGAATGTATAGCATTACTCTACAAAAGCTGCACGGTGTTATGCATGTGATGACCAGGGAATGAATAAGAAAATCCACCCCATTTCCTTTCCATGTTAAAGACCTCCAAGCATAACGTATTACATATCCATCCCAAATTTTACCAGCATATACAGCGCCGAAAAGATAGCATAGGATTCAACTTGAACTGGCTTTAATATCAAAGTAGTAGGAGGAAAATCACAACTTTGATTTTGCAGTAAATACAAGGCAATTAGCAATGCATTCATGATAAAGATTGCAAATTATTTGTGTCTAAACATGTGATCAGCATGCAAATAACTACTACTATGACAACATCATAACAGGCATGAAAACTTTGCTACCGAATTTTCAATAAAAACGATAAGATTAGCAAAGTACCTGACCCTGCGCAAATTGGACAACTCTGCAACAGTTTCTCTCATCTTGGAAGTCTCTTGATTGATCCGAGTCTCAATGGCACGAAGCCTTCTAGAATGTTCAGCAACTTGGCTTTCTTTTCTCAGCACTGCTCTCCTATGAGCCGCTACTCTCCTCTCCTTGTCTCTCTCAAACCTAACCACCAAAAATAAAATCAAATAAACAAAATAAGAACAACTTTATGAATACCCAGATATTAAAATTCTACCCAAAAAAACGCAGCTCAGAAGTTCAGACAGAAATAAAAAAATTGAACTTCACAGATAGCCAGATAATAAAATTCTAGCAAAATACCTGATAAAACCTAGCATAGATAACAAAATCAAAAAAAAAAAAAAATCTGAACTTCCTGGATACCCAGATAATAGAATTATCCAAAATTGGAAGGAAGCCAATGATCGAACTTCAATTCAAACCTGAACTTATAAATGGATTTTGCAGAAGAAGAAGAAGGGAGAGAGGAAGGGGTAACGTTGTGGTTGAGGGGGAAGTCATTGGAGAGAAGGCGGTTCCAAAGAGGGTCTTCGGCGGAGAGGAGGCGGAGGCGGCGGCAGGTGATGGAGATACAGCAGAGAGTCTTGTAGTTGAAGCTGCGATTTTCAATTCCGATTTCGAGGATTCGCCTCCAGAGCTCGTCGGGGAGTAAGGACATTTTCGGGATTCTACAAGCAAGTTGTTATTTAGTTCCACTTCGCCGGAGGAAACTCCACCTTCTTAACCAAAAACGAGTGGATTGTTTTATTGTTTATTTACTTTTATCAGAAAATCACCATTTCTTAGCCAACTCATTAAGGAAACATAACTTCCTAAACAATTCCACTAGATTATCATTTTTTGAATGTGTCTCTTTATATATGTATTTAAAATATAATAATTAATTGTTATTAACAATAAATTGACAAATAATATATTAATGTTATAACTTATGATATGTTGATACTCTATACTTTCTCCTTCCTAAATAATTGATGTTGTGACGTGTGATATGGATGTCAATATGTCATAAGCGGCTGAATTTTTTAAGATTGAGAGGTTCTTGCTTTTAAAAAAGATTGAATTTAATAAAATTTAAAAAAATAAATTTAATAGGTGTATAAATAAAGAGTAAAAATAAATTTTAATTATGTCAAATTTTTTTATTTTTAATTTATAACTTTTAATATGTTAATGAACAAAATACTTATCATCAATATTGAAAGTTCAAATTTATATTGATAGATCTTGAAGATGTAAAACTTGGTTAATTAATGACTAATTAACTCATAAATGAGAATTTATTCTAGAAAGTCAAAAATGTGATTTTTATGGCTAAATATGATAGAGGAGATTGAGACGAGAATTCCAGTACCAATTTTGTAGAAATCGGACCAAGACTGAACCGACCGGGCCAAATCGGACCAACCGAACCCATAGTGGGCCCTTGGCCCAAACTAACTAAACCAAAACCCTAACACTCTCTCTCCTCATTTGACACACACACTGACACACATGCTTAAATGGTGGTAGAGAAGGAAAGAATACTCTCTCAAGTTCTTTCTCTCATTTGATCTTCAAATCAACATAACTTTCGATCTAGAGCTCCGATTGCTGCACCGTTTGCAGCCACACGTTCACCGCGGAGAGTTCTACAAAACCCATACAATCAATCTTGAGGTAAGTCACAGTTTGTTCTTCGAAATTCCAGCCCCTGTTTTCGAGTTTTATGGACAAAAATGTAGAGATTTTGGGCTCTTTGATGTTATAGAACCCAACTCTCTTGAAGAAGAAGGTTAATCTTGTCTCCTTAGACCTTGGGTGTGGTAAGATTCTCAAATCTAGTGTTAATTGTTGTTCTATGATGTTTGGGTATTGAGATGTTGTGTATGGGTATGATGATTGTGGCTTAGGTTGTGTATATGTGGGTATTGGAGCTTGATTGAGACTTTAAAAAGCTTGAAAAGGGATTTTGGTGGTAAAAATCTATTTTTGGAGGTGTTGAGACATTGAGAGCTTGTGGACAAGTGATTTGGAAGTGCTCCGGTTGAGCTTGGGAAATCGACTAAAGTATGATCTCGGTTTCTCGTATCTAAGATATAATGTGGTAGGAAATACTTAGGCTAGAGGCCCTAAGATAGGCATTGAATTATTGATGTTGTTGAATGGTTGAGATATATGATATGGTCATATATGTGATTATGAATATTGATGCCTTAATGGTGTGATATATGAGGAAAAAATGCATGTTGTGATATATGCTTGATGAATGATTGAGGTTGAATTGTGGGTGGAACCATGTGGGAGTGAGCATGGTAGTGATTATGTGTAATGTTGGTTAATTGGTAATGGTGTGATTAGAAATTGTGATGAGGAAGGGTATGTGCCATGTTAATGTATTTAATATTAGGCTAATTGATTGAGATGGGATGAAATGGTGAGATGTGGCTTGTAATGTGTTAAATATGCTAATGTATGAGTTGAAGAGGCTTGAGTTGATTTTTGGCATACTTTCCTTGATTTTGAGAAGGGTTGGAATTGGGATGTTTTGAAAATGGCACTTTGTGGTTTTGAATGAAAATGTGGTTTTTGGGCATACTTTGATGGAACGTAACTTGAACTCCGGATCCCGGTTTTGTGCCAAATTTGTTTAGACTTGAAATTGGATCCGGGGTGGTTATGCCGTTCGAAGAACGGGCGAAAAATGTTTTAAAACGATGAAGTTATGTCTGTTGGAAAATTGGGGTTTAAATCTGTGAATTCTGCAGCTTTTAACTTAGAAAATTTTTTAGCAGAATACCCCCTCATGCGTAGGCGTGCTTGACGCGTGCGCGTCGTTTTTCAGAAAAGCACCATCCACGCGTGCACGTGGCTCACGCATATGCGTCGATGTGCTAAAATGGTTGCCCAGCCAAAATTTCCGAGAGTTGCGCGAGCACTGTGCGAGTTCTGTGCGTGGGGCACAAACGCACCCATGCGTATGCGTGGCTGACGCATAGGCGTTCCTTAACTGTTTTCCCATCCACGCGTGCGCGTGGAGGACGTGTGTGCCTGGAGGACGCGTGCACGTGGCCCTGTTTTCATCCCAAAGTTGATTTTTGAGTTTTAAAAGCCAAATCTCATACTTTTAAGCCTCCGATCTACTCCTTATGTCTTAAATCATTATGATATGCCTAGCAATGAGAAAAGGAGCTAGGGAATGTAGTAACTTGCGAGTGAAGTAAGGGAAAAATGAATGATCAATGAGAATCAAAGATGACTATATGAGATGTGGAGGATAGCGGTGGAAGTGCTGTATGTGCCACGAGCCTAAGGGCTGTAATTGTTATGAATTGGCTGGTTATGGATTTAACCATGAGCCGGATGGCTGAGTTATTGCTGTGTTATGGCGGTGCCATTATTGATTATGGCTGAGTATAAATGCATATATGCTATTGAATGAAATTGTGAATGTTGTACTTCTACTATCTGAAACACGAGTTTTCCTGGAAGAAAGCAATGGCTAGCCACCACGTGCTCTAGGTGGAGACTCGAGACTCTGTTGACCCTATGTCGTAAGGGTGGCCGGACACTGTGAAAGTTCCGGTTGAGCTTGCCCCCGTGAATATACACTAGTGAGGGTGTTGGATATGGATCATGATTATGATCACGATTATATTGAGTATAACTCGAGTTGGGGATGCGCGACAGAGGGACAATCCAATGGTTAGCTACCAAGACTTGTCGGGTTGGCTATATAATCGACAGATGATATTATCAGCCATTAGGGACATGCATTCATCATATTGCATACTACGTGATTTGTTTGAGATTGCCTAATTGACTGTATATTACTTGCTAATTGTCTAAATGCCTTATCTGTTCCTATTTGTATATCTCTTGTCTGATATAACTGTGTTTGCCATATTATACTCCTGCTGATGGTTGGGAGGTTTGAAAGATTTGGAAAGGGAAGTATCAGTTAGACTGAAGAATCTTTAGTCAGTTGCCTTTTTTGGTTTAGTCTGTTTATAAGCTTTGATTTATCTGGTGGAAGTTCTAGGATTACCTTCGTCTTTTCTCTGATATTACATGTTAAATATGTGGGAACTGTTACCATGATGGGAACCTCTGGTTCTCACCCATGTAGATTTTGTGGTTTTCAGATACAGGACGTGATGCTTCTCGCTAAAACATGCTGGAGACTTCTGGATTAGCGAAGATCCTTTGTTCTTGGGACTCTATTTTTGTTTATATGTTTTGCTTAGCTACTCTTATCTCCAATAAATAATACAAACTGTGATGACTCCTTTTAGAGGAGATTTTGGAGAATAGGTTTCCTTGTATTCATGTCCCTTTGGATTTTCCTTGGGGTTTCCTATTTTATTTACTTGTATACATTGCTATGCTCGGACCGGTTATCTTCGTAACCGGATTATGAGTTCTTGATATTCATGTTTTTGACACTCCTTTGTATATATATAATCTCACGTTGGTTTATCCTTTGTTCGTCACGTTTTCGATCGGAGTGTTGCGCTTTCGAGTTGCGATTTTGTTTTATCCCTTTTTCTTCAAAGGCTCCTAGTTATAATCTTTATTCACACTACTATATGTACTAAATTTTAATTTTTAGAGGTCGTAATACCTTGCCATCTCTGAATTATGACTTAAGCATAAGACTCTGTATGGTAGGGTGTTACAAAAGACACCATTAAATCAAAACTATAAGTCTTGTAATATTTATATTTATAAGTATGTTCTGAAAATATCATTGTAATATTGATCATAGATTACATATAATTCATTTAAATGGATAAAATGTTCAACTCTGAATATCTGTAGTTACATTATTATCTAACCTTTCACATAAAAAAGAAATTATTCTTTGATTAAGAATTTTGTTATTTTAAAAGAATTTATAGATCAAAAAAAAAATATTATTATCACCTATAAGGGATGCTTCTTTCGAATACCTAAAACGACAATCTTTATAGAATTACAATAATTACAAAAATTTATTGTGAACTAATGAATCTTGAAAATACCATTTAATAATAAAAAATTACTTTTTTATAGACAAAATTATCATTATAGATCGTGACAATTCTTTAATTTTCTAGAAATAGTTATAAGAGTAATAATTTTACTGCTGATCAAGCAATGGGGATAATGATGTTACTATTTATCATAACCAGACACAGGCCCTAGGCACAAGCATGAGGGGTACTTGTCCCACTGTATTTTTATTTTTTTTTAAAAATAGTTATATATAATATGTTTTTATTTTAAAATTTAAATGACTTATAATTCAAAATTATAATTGATCTTATATTTGTATATTCCATCAAAGGAATATATCAAGATTATTCTATGAAGTAAATAAATTTTATTGTTCATATTACTTGAAATGTATGAATAAGTATTTTGAAATCTTATATTCCAGCAATAAATAAATATTTAAAGATAATTTTAATAAATGATTTTGTACAGTTATGAGAGTTATTATATTCTTCTTTGAATAAGATTATGTATTTATTATCACCAATTTCTAAAAAGTAAATTGGTTTGATTAATTATTACTAATTGTAATTCAAATAATTGAAAAAAATACACTAAAAGTATATAGTTTCCTTTAATATGTATTACACTTTTTGATAAGTGCAATTGAATCACATGTATAGTAAACCAGAAGTTTACTTACTCAAATAGTTTGTCATTTGATATAATCAAATGAGAATTTGATATAATCAAATGAGATATACTGAAATAATAAGTATATGAAAGTGGATAAATAGTTTACTTGTTCATATAAGTATAGGTTTTCTTGTACTGTATGTTCTCGATATTTTATGGCTATTACCGAAAAAAGTTTAGATTTAAATTAGTTGAATTTCTAGAAAGAATTTACAGTGATACATGCTGTGGATCTTTTAAACATGTAAGCTTTTATTAGATAATTTTTGTTTTTAATAGATACATCTATAAGACCGGCATACGTATGTTTAATATAACTTGCAACTTGAAATTTGCGAGATTATTTACGCAAGTAATTGATTTAAGAATACAAAAGTCTTATAATCCAATCAAAATTTTTATTTTAATAGTATTGGTAAAATTATTTATGCTTGTTGTATGGCCACTGGTGAAAATATTTGAACATCCAGTAATTTATATTCATACACAAAATAAATCACTATTATTATTCATATATTGCCTTAAAATTATTGTTACACTAATTATGAGAACAAATCCTCTAGTCATTTGTGTTTGAACACATATTATTGTAGTACTTAAAAGTTATAGTAACATCAATTCTCTCTTTCATGATTAATTTCGGCCCAAAGCTAAATGTTTTATATTTTAAAAATTTTGGAATTTCAAATTATATATATATATATTGGATATGATTTTTCCTTTATAAGAAAGTATTTTTTGAAATACTAATAGAAAATATCCTTGACTCATTTTGTACCTTGGTAATTTGATTAGAAATGTTTTTAGCAGGGAGAGAAAATACAAAGTTAAAAAATAGGATAAGTGAGAATACATCATTATTATTTTAGATACTCGAACATAACAATATGAACCAGAAGTTCATAATAAATTTATAGATGCATTTTATGATCTTATGCCAAAATAAACATCCAAATTCAAATTGATGTCCCTACTGGACAAATGACCGTTAAAACACATATATGCTAGAAGTAATCGATTCCAAAAGTAAATTTATTTGAAAAGAAAATGAACAAATGATTTTACAAGAAGTAATTACTCTTCTTGTCAAAGAAGATAAAGATACAGGAAAGACACCTGCAGTTATCTAAAGCTCTAATATTCTGACATAGTTTTAAATGCCTAAAGTCGTTCAAGTACTTAAAAGTTATGAGATCTTAATAAACTATGTTGTTATAGATGAAAATGGAATCGAAAAATGATCATTATTAATGATATGTTTTCAAACCATCTTGTGTTATCATGTATGAGCATGAGGATCTTGAGCCAATAATAAATGTCGACAAAGAGATGATTGACTTAAATACAAGTCATGTAGGTTAAATTAGATTCACTTACAAAACGTAAAGTTTGGGACCTGTAGTCCGTACACCAGAAGATGTAAAATCTGTTAGATACAATTGGGTATTTGTAAAAAAATGAAATGAGAAAAATGAAGTTATACACTACAAAGCTTGACTTGTGGCACAAGGTTTTTCACAAAGGCCCAATATAGATTTTGAAGAAACATATTCTTCTGTAGTAAATACAATAACATTGCATTATTTGATCAGTTTATCAACATACCATAAACTACATATGCATCTAATGGATGTAGTGACAGTTTATTTATACGGATTATTAGATCGTAATATTTATATGAAAATTTCTGAATGACTAAAGATATCTAAACCATCCAATGAATATTCGCAAAGGTTGTACTCAGTCAAATTATAAAGATCTTTATATGGTCTAAAATAATTTGGGCGAATGTGGTATAATCTTCTTATTGAGTATCTGGCCAAAAACGGATTTAAGAATGATAATATCTGCCAATGTGCTTTCATAAATAAATCTGCATCTGGATTCATTATAATTGCTGTGTATGTTGATGATTTAAATATCATCAAAACTTTTGAAGAGATTCTAACAATTATAATTGCTGTGTATATATATAAATTATCTCTATTATTTTAAGATAATAATATTATCTTATTTTTAATTTATAACTCTTAATATATTAATAAACAAAATACTTATCATTAATATTCAAAGTTCAAATTCATATTGATTAAATAGGTCCTGAAGACACCATTAAAGTAAAACTATAAGCCTTGTAATATTTATATTTATAAGTATATTTTGAAGATATCGTTGTAATATGATCCTCGAAGGATTACATATAACGTGAGGTATAGGGTGTAGAAGGAAAATTCTTTCTACACATGTATGTTATTACTGTCACCTTAACATTTTGACAAATGTCTAAATATTGCAAAACAGCAGCTGACATAAAGCACATTCTGTCTACTGCTGGCATGTGATGACTTTTGCTAAACTATGTTAATTACTTTAGTTCAGCGTGAGTAATTAATTTAGAAGATATTGGACTAAGAGTGTTTGGACTTTTTGATTGTCATTGTGATTGTTTTTTGCTAAAGTAGAAACTGAATTGGAATAGAGGTAGCATATTGAATTAAACACCGTGGCATTGGTAAAAAAAAAAAAAAACACTGTGACATTATGAGACAGGGGAATGTTATACGGGTTTGGTTTAGAGTTTCGTTGCGGGTTTTGAATGTTGGTGTCAGTGGTTTCACCATCCACCCAAATCGAAGTGGAATAGGGGGATATCGGCATTGTTGTTGCAGCTGGTTGGGAAAGGAAAATTGATTTTTTGCGCTGCTGTCCATTTCATATGCGGCAGAGGAATAGAGGTATGTGTTTCTTGGGAACTCTGTTTGTTCTTTGTGTGCATCAATTTCCATTATGTATCGGTGGAGGGAGAAATATTTTGAAGTTATAAAGTTTTAGGAAAGATAAAAGGTTTAATTTAAAGGATGCATACTGTTAATTTGGGTTGTGTATTTGTTTTTTAGTTTATTTTGAAGATGACGAAAGAGAGGGTTCGTCATTACCCTCTTCCTCTAAAGTTAATGCATGTGTCATTTGTGTGTGTATATTGCAAAATTTGATTTTTTTTATACATTCCAAAATAATGGTGTGCCATGTTCAAAGATTTACACATAATAACACTATATATTTGAATGTATCAATATATTATTCGGTTGTGTCATATATTTAACATTTAACTAATTAAAGCATTTATGTTTTTAATCTGGACATAATGATTAGACTTCGGAAGGATAATTGGTTTTTTATTTGGAACGTGTAAAGTATGAATGATTAAATTAAATGTTCATTAAGAAACTCTTTTATTGTTAATGTATGTGAGGTTTGTATGTGTATCTCGCAAAATTGGTTGTCTCATAATATATATACATTTAACTAATTAAATTATTTATGTTTTATGTTTTTAATTTGGACAGAATAATTAGACTATCAAAACATGATTACTTTTTTATTTAGAGCTTTTAAAATATGAATGATTAAATTAAAATGATGTGTTGCTGAAAGGGTTGGATAATGTTCTGTTGAGTAAAGGGTGGTTTGCTAAGAAATGTTGTGGCATTATTAGTTGAATTTTTCTATTTATGAAGTAGTGTGTTTGTGTGGTTTCCACTTAAGAATAATTTCAGCATGAGTGTATAGCAGATTGCCAAGACTTTGCAATTGGTTTCTTATGTTCTTGCAATTAATTTTAATCAGATAAAATTCACAAGGAAATAAGGGGATGGAAGGAAGCCAAAGGGATGAGGGGTGTAGGTCTGATGAGGAATTGGATGATGCATGCGGCGGCGACGGCATGAATGTAGTATCGGATGAGTATGCATCCGATTATGCTAATGTGTTCGGATTCTAAGAATAGGAGATAATGAGAAAGGTCTTTCGAAGTGAGGAAAGAGCGTATGATATTTACAGTAAATTTGGCAGATGTCATGGATTTGGCGTGCGCAAGGGGGATTATGGAAAGGATGAAGAAGGTAATTTGATAAGGAGAAGATTTTTTTGTTAATAGGGCTGGACTGAAAGATGAGAAACACTTGAACATGTTGGATAGAAAAAAGGGACACCGTCCTGAAACAAGTACTAATTGCATGGCGAAGCTGTCGATTTATCTGGATAGGAAAAAGTCAACATAAAAGGTTCGCAAAGTAATCTTGGATCACAATCATGAATTGACACCTCGAGGGATGGTGCACATGATTTCGAAATTTTGTCGTATATCGGATGCTGCAAAGGCAAACATAGATGACATGCGCGGGTATGGTGTTCCGACATCAAAGATTTTGGGTTACATGGCTGGGGTTGTCGAAGAGTACTATTTGTTGGGCTTAAAGAAAAAGGATGCATACAACTACATTGACCACATGAGGCAGGACAAGGTTGCTAATGGTGACTCGAATACCGCTATTGTATATCTAGAGGGAAAGGCAGCGGTGGATCCAATGTCAATGGCTAGATATAACGTTACAAAGGATGGAATGTTGGCGAGCATATTCTGGGCCGACGGACCTTGTAGAGTAGACTATCAGTATTTTGGGGATGTGGTCACCTTTGACTCGACATACAAGAAGAATAAGTACCAGCACCCGTTAGTTATATTTTCTAGGTCAAACAATCATAAGCAAACCACGATATTCGGATTTGGATTAGTGCTAGACGAAACAATAGATAGTTATACGTGGATGTTGGAGGTGATGTGTAATAAGTACCCTTCTGTTGTGGTAACTGATGGCGATGATGCGATGATTGCAGCGGTCAAAAAAATGTTTCCAGAAGCTACTCATCGGTTGTGTGCATGGCACTTACAAAAGAATGTAACCTCGAATGGAGGCGAGCAGATGTTTCGTGAGATATTCTGTAAATGGCTTTATGCTGACATGGAGGTAGATGACTTCGAGCTTGAATGGGAAGAAGCTTCTGAGGAATTTGGTCTACACGAAAAATATTGGGCAAACTAGATATACGAGAAAAGGCACCTGTGGTGTAATGCATACCTTCATGGCAAGTTTTGTGCTGGATATCGCACAATATGTAGGTGTGAGGGAATAAATCCTCGCGTAATGGGATTTTTGAACTTAGGACATAGTATTTTGGAATTGGTACAAAATCTGGAGTTAGTAGTACGAGAATACCGCAACAACGAGCTGGTTGCACAATTCAATTCAATATATAGCACCCCTGCTCTAACAACGTGCTTGGATCCTATTGAAAGGTGTGCTACAGATGTTTACACGAGAGCTATTTTTGTACTAGTTAAGAAAGAGATTGATGGTGTTGGAGTGGTTAAATTTGTGAGTAAAAGGAGTGTCTCCATAACAATGGTATACACAATGGAAGAGTACGATCATCTCGGCCACTACATTGTAACCTTATTTGATAGGACCGTGACTATAATGGAATGTCAATGCCGATTCTGGGAGAAAGAGGACTTTCTATGTAGGCACATGTTCTTTGTCACGAAGCACGAGCATTTAAAGGATATTCTAAATCGTTTAATTCTGAAGCTGTGGAGGAGAGACGCCAAGGCAATTAAAGAGTATGTCGACGACATGTTGAGTGAGAGAGGTTTTCTATTGCGACATGGGGCACTCCATGCGGCGTCACAGTGGATGTTCTACCTTGGTTCAAAGAATCGAACTGTATTTAAGAATGCAATGGAAAGAATTCGTGGAATTTGTACTGACATCCATGCACGTCTTGGTCAACCAAACGAGGGAAGAAAAGCGAATGGGATGAGGACGTTTGGGATCCCGTTGTTGTTAGAACTAAAGGCGCTCCACGGTCCAAAGGCAAAAAGGGAAAGAAAAGGAGATGTATGTTCTGCAAAAGGACCGGCCACACAAAGCGGACATCTCTTGATAGGGTACCAAATCGATCCAAATGGGGTCTGCAACAGGATGAAGCATCTATCGAAAGACCAGGGGTCAATAAGTATATTTTTTAATATGGAATTTCAATACTGCATCTTGGTATTTCATTTACTTAATTCCTTGTTGCAGCATAATTTTTGAATCAAGCCTTTCGGGGACATAATTTAATGTATAGATGAAACATGTCTAACAATTTCTGTATAGAGTTGTACGGAATATGTACATAATTTAATGTACAATCTGGCATGTATTTTTTTTTTTTTGCAGAATTTCATGAATGCTAATTTAAAATTGCATATTTGAGTATATTTATTAATATGGAATTTCAATAGTGCACCTTAGTATTTCATTTGCTTAATTTCTTGTTTCAGCATAATTTTTTAAAGGAACCTTCAGGGGACATAATTTAATGTATGGATGAAATATATATCATAGTTTTTGTATGGGATTGTGGGGAATGTGTCCCTCAACTACTTATGCTGAGAGAATCAACATTACTTTTGCATGCTAAGTAAATGAAATTATGAGATAATGTTTTGGGGTGTGAAGTTGTTGTATAGCCAGTATATTTGAATTAACTGTGGTGAGTGATCATTTGGGTTGATGTTGCAGAACTTAATGGGGGTACATGAAACAAGTCTGCCCGCGAGGATAGCATCGGCGTATTCACGAGATGGGAAAAATGTTTCGGCAAAATTAAAACCTGTGAGAACTCAGGAGAGGATTGTCGAAACTGCACAAAGTGAGATTCTAGCATCTGTTGCAGATGCAGGGGCTTGCGATTATCACCAATAGGTACTCCCCTCAATTGCATATAACATTTATCATTTAGATGGGATGTGTTCCATTTGTTCATCGATTGAGGGAATTCATAGGTACTGGATCTTATGAAATCGCTGAATGCAACAATAGGCTTAGATGGCATTTAGAAGTCCCAGTGATGTTTCAGTTAGTGGTTTAGTTTGTTTTTCTTAGGAGTCAGTAGTTGTTTAAAAGACTCTTTTTGGCTTTGTGTGCAACAATGTCGTTAAGGTTCAGCGCAATTGGATATGCTAAGTACATGAGTTTTATTATTTGGCCTTTTTTGTACTTACGTTACACTTTCAATGGCAAAACTTTGCTTGCTGAAAGCAGAGATCAGTTATAGCCTTTACTTTCATTCAGCCGCCACTAAATATTCTTTTTTATTTTTTTTTCCAAGGGTCAAGTTATGCTCTAATGGTATTTTTAATAACAAAGAAAGAAATACACATTTACCGACTGATTATGAAGGTGTTTTAGTTATGTTAACACCGAAAATTTACAACTACTAATGTAATTAAATAACTTTTGTTAATACGATTTATTTTTTATAGTATTAGATTAAGTTTTCTGAACTACAATATAATCCAATAATTTCAATTAATCATTAGAAAATAAATTTTGCCTTTTAATGCTAATGACTACTGTAAATAATTCTAAATCTCTAAATGTGCATTGTAAGAATATATTTCCTTTTAAAATTAAGATTCATAGTTGCTAATGAATCAAATAATGTTAGTTATTCCAATAAGGGTATGCTAGTAACTTTAAAATTGTTACATACATTATATTTTGGGTTCTGTCAACATCGTGATAAAAATATTTTTTAATTTTAAAGATGTTATGTGTTAATTTTTAATATTTAAAAATTAAAAATCTAATGCTACTTTCAAATAACATCATCACTTCGTTGAAGTTACTTATTCCACGGGACATTGTGAAATCTTAACAATTTGAAAAAGCAAAGTTACAAGGTTAAACCTTCTTGTTCAGTGCCAAAAATAGCCAGTTAAATACCCAAAAGAATCTCATACCCATACGCCCATGATCAGGAGAAGCGCACAAATTCTCAAAAGATAGACACCAGGATCCATGATCTTGTGCTGATCAAGACGGATTCCAATAGTAATATATACTAACACACAGTCTAGCAAATTCCAGTATGATTATATACCACTAATCTAACCAAAATGCATCATGTGACTTCTCCCAAAAAGAAGTACTACTACGTAAGTAGGATTCGGCGTGGAACGTCATCGTGCAATCCCTACACATTAGATGTTCATGCTTTGGCTGCTGCTGGTGGCTAGTGAAACAACTTCGACAACAGATTTCTTTTTCAACTTCGTTCTTGTTGTGTTGGATTTTTGATCATGCTTGTCCCAATAATCAATAGCAAGTTTTACCACTTCGTCTCTCTGTTTGTTGGCTTTTGAGAAGAAAATGTCTAGTGCTAGACTCATCTAGGTAAGGTCAGTGACACCCTAAATTAATGAGCAAAGCATTGGTGACCATATTGCACAACGAAGTTTGAAAATTAACTTTCGAATGTGTTATAATTGTTATTTTCATTTGTGAATGTGTAGTGCTCACCTCAATATCATACGTGCTCCACAGAGGGGAAAGTTGCAACCATTGGGCTACAAAGACTCTGCAATCTTTTCTGCATTTTCATTAAAACAATACCCAAAGTATTTTAAAATACAAATTAATTTGTGTCCATGAAGTATTCTTCAAAGTTGATGAAAATAAATTATATTTCAAATAGAACTTACGACTTATCCTTTTGTTGTGTGACGAGAGGTTCTCTTAGATCGAACTGCGACACCAGTGGTAGGATTGTTGCTTCATTTTCATAAAACCTCTTGTCCGTCAGCATTGTCTCCAAGAAGAAATCATGCATCCACTTCCCAATGTGAGAATACATGACATTGGACGTCACTAAAATAATAGAATAGTCCATAAAGGATAAAAATTTTGCACAGTACCACGTATGTCATCATCTAAACTCTGTGCGTTCGATCATTTGGGTCCTTTGCGGAGTCCAGGTACATAAGGTCTCCCAAATCTAGGTCAACAATAATGAGAAACCAATGCCTATCCTTGTTGAGGGGGGTGTAATCATTCATCCACTTCATTATATAAATCAATGACAAAATCAAGACACTAGTACCAGTGGTACTGGTAACCATTTTATTGTTAACAAAGATGTGCATTCATGATGCCGTGGCAAATATTAAAGCCTCAACGTCACCTTAATTGCAATAAATTGTTAAATTTTTAAACCTTTATTTTAATAAACCATTTAAATTTAATCTCGTACATGTTGCATATTCTAAAAAGGACTCAACTGAAGAGCAAGTTAATTAGATTTTCATGTTTTTTTAGCTTATTGCAACGTATGCAACGTTGTACCATAATATCACCAACTCTTTCACTAATACTCGCGGTAATTCAAATATAAGATCACTATGGTTATGGGACTACATCATTCACATAAGACACACCACATTGTAATTTAATTCGGAAACTTTGTTAAGGCTATGACAATCACAACTACGCGGTTTATGAACCATAATCCATACTGAGCATATAATATGAGATTTCTTCCCACCGACTTCTTTTAATTTGTGACTGCCATAAACTACAAACACTATCTTACATCCAACACATAACAAAACACAAAATTCACATACAACGAAGCACCTATACACCAAATACCTTCCTAAGCAAACCACGGACTAATCACCTTCATCCTTAATCAGCCAACATTTCCTCAATCATTTTGACTTGGTGCCTCAGTTCAATGTTCTCCTTCTCAAGCATCCGAATTCGCTCAAACATCGACTGTGGCATCTCATCCTTCATCTGGTGTTGCATACGACCGAGCACTCGATAATTATAGTCATAAATGCTCTTTCCACTAGCGTCGATCAATTTCTCCAGCATGACGAAAGAAACTTCTTGCCTAGCCACCTTTTCCTTTTCAAACTTTGGGCCATATACCACAAGTTCTAAACCTCTTGCATTGCTTGGAAGGAAAACAATGAATCGAAACATCACACACCGCGCTGACGACTTGCTGTCTTGAGGCACGAAGATTGGAGCTCCAATTGCAAGAGTCGAACATGCTCGCATGAGCATTAGTTCAAAGTCCTCCACATACAAAAGTTCAGGACCCTAGGTCTTCGAAGCCACTTCTCCACCTACGAAGAAAAGGTTCCAATTGAAATTGCACAACGGCTAACAAAAATATTATAACTGTTATGTAAAGAAGAAAAAAAGTACCTGACGATGCGGATGTGCCACGACTACCGCAACCAACAAAAACACTGCTAGGAGAATAGCCCAAGTATTGCACTTTTTGAGAAGAAGGACTTGCATATACAGAAGCCTGAAGTAAATGTTGGGAACACCCACCACCTCCAACCACATCCCCTCCACCTCCATAGAAACAACCTCCGCGGTGCATATATTCTTCGGCCTCTGCACGCACATGAAACCCCTTGTATTCGTTCTTCTTAAACCCGTCCACTTGTACACTGCATTCCTCCCACGTCAGGTAAATCCCTGGAATTCGTCCGTCCCTTCCTGATGGCATAAAACATATACCTTTCATTCTCCATGGAAACCACAACGGTAACGAAGGCTCTTCAAATATCCAACCAAGATAGGAAACTCTCTCTCACTTAGTGAATCTCAATCAATGTAGGTTATCTATATTTAAAAAACCAAAACCCCACTAAAGACCCGTAACACACATCGACTAATGACTATTCCATTTTATTATTTTCTATAATACAACTTTATTATTTTCGGATAATAAAACTTCATGTAACTATATATATTTTATTATACATGCAAGTTTACTTTTTACGATACGCTTACATATATGTATATAATACTAATTAAGTCATATTCGTATTATATGCCATTTTTTATACTAATTAAAATTTAGATTGTGCATGCATCTCAATATACATATTAATAGGAATTTTTTATTTAAATCTATTAAATATTATATTAACTAAAATATGTAATATGTTTGAGATTTTCGCTTTTAAATTAGCAATTTAAATATTTTTAAATTACAAAATTAACAATTTTATATATGTATTTGTCAAAAAAATATTTTTTGGTT